>NC_137889.1:51225991-51417031 GCF_963455335.1 Martes martes | reverse complement strand
AAATAAATAAATAAAATCTTTAAAAAAAAAGAATTCATTTAATCTATAAGCCAACTAGATACGCCAGGTTGGTACATTCCAGGTCATGGTGCCATATCAAGGATTCAGCTTTTATCTCCTCGGTTGGAAAATTAAGCAACAAAGACGAATAGCTTTGGTGAAGAGGAATCCACATTGTTGAGTTCATTCATAACTTCCATTGCTGCCACCATCACCATTGTATTCGTGGTCTCTTTCAGCTGACACTGATGTGCTTTCAAAAGCTGGCTGATGTATATCCATGGCACAAATGGCCTAGTCTATTTTCTTTTAGGACTTTTCTCTAAAGGAGGAGCCCTTTTTACCAACCACATAGATTAGAAATATTGCTGAAATCTGGGTGCATTCTGAGATGGCTTTTTTCTTAATTCCCTTTAAGGGCTTCTGTGACCAACCTTGCAATCTCATTTCTTTTAAGCACCTCACCATCTTACAGCTGGGCTTGTAACTGATCATGAAAAACCTATAAATGTATCTCTGTCTATACACATTTCCAGGAAAAGTAAATAACTTGATGGGTTACTTGAGATTCTACCTGCTAGGATGATTTTCCTTCCCCACTGTTTTTCAGGGCTTCTCCTAGATGGAAATGTTATGTCATAATATGCCACTTCTGACAAATAGCAAGATATAGTGCATAACTATCTATAAACCATATGTGAATATTTTCGTTTTGGACAATAATCATATGAAACACCATTTGAGGATACAAACGGAAATAGATATACTGTCAATATGAGCAGCTAATGCATCTTTCTTGTATTGTTACACTGCTGTCAGGACATGCTGTGTAGCCTGCTCTTAAATATACTACTTTCACTTAATGATAGAATTCTGCTGCATGCACATAGCTGTAGGACTTGAAAGATAAGATTATATCCACATGATTTTGGAATGGCCAACTCAATCATTACTTGGTGTCCCATGGTCAGGTCTTTCTTGCTTGCTTGTGGGACTCAACAAGGAGCTGTTTTGCTAAGCTTGAATAATTATTTGCTAAAGGGGACATTGCTTTTCAACAAAACACTGCATGATGTTTCTTCCATGGGGGCATATCACAGGCACTATTATGCTTACAAACATTCTACTGATAGTTTGAACTCCATTGTATCTGTTGTGACATGAAACTAAAGTTCAAGTGGTAGTTCAGCTTCCCCTGCTGTATGAGAAAGCCAGCATCCTTTTGTCCTGGAAACCACTTGAAGCAGTCTGCCTGACACATGCTTCAGTAGATAAAGAGGAGCAACACAACCAAAATGGCAAATATTGCATCAAAATCTAAAAAGTCCAGCAATTTATGGGAGGATTTCTTAGTGGTAGTTGGTGCAAGAAGCAGAACTTCACCTTTCACTTCCGAGATAACAGCCTGACATTGGTCCTCCAGAAAATTCACTGAGATGGCAAACTCTCCAGTGTTTCTGACCTTAATTTCCCACTTTTTGGTATTCAAATTTCTTACTGAGGTATGTAGAATACTTGCTATTTCCTGTATGCCTGAAGCTTCTGAGCAAACTGTCATCAACACTGTGAAACCTCATGATGATTGTGGGATAGCCAATGTTCTCCCGAAGTAAGTTATCGAAGAACTATGAATTTTGACTCACTTTGAAACTACAAAGTTTATTATATCTATGGGCTATTAAAGTAATAATGGTCTTGCCTCTTTTAAGTACTGTCACTGGCCTCTGCTATTTCTGAATGCTCTTTGCGGTGCATTGTTATGGTAATAACACCTTCTGTATCCAAACCTTTGTGCCATTCTTTTCCACATTGACTCTAGGTTTGATCATGACCCTTTTTTTGGCTATTTGGATATTAACATATATGGCAGGCAGAGACTTGAAAATCCTTTGTGCTTGAAGGTCTTGCTTCCTTATTTCTGGAAACTTTTCTGACCCTGTGAGAAAGTGAGGTTAGGCTCCTGGTAATGAGAGCATATGGGAAAAGTACTAGCACTTCCTGCGGTCAGTCAACTCCCCATGCCATTCAAGCCAAAATGCATATCAGCCCAGCTAACACCATGTGGAAGAGAGGAGGCATCTCAGCTGAACATGGTCCAAAGTGCAAACCCTCACAATTATAATTAAGTAAAAGATTGTTTAAGGTCCCTGAGCTGAAGAATAGTTTATTAAGGAGAAATAGACAATTAATAAAAAAAAAAAAGTTTTAGCTGGAATAGGGAATGTAACAAACACCTAAAACATATAGCAAAGTCTATGGAACTGGGTGTGAGGTAGAGGCTGGAGAGATGTAAGGAAATCATTGACAAAGACAGGAAAAATGGCAGATAAATAGTCTATGTTAAAAAAAACAGGGAGGAAACAATTATTGGAGGCTAGAAAATGATGACTCATGTAGTTTGAAAACAATTGTCAATCCATATAAATAGTCAACTGATCTCTGACAGGAATGCACTGGCAACACAATGGAACCAATAGAGCGAAGAGAGTTTTTCTCAATAAATGGTGCTAGAACGGCTGGATATCTACATGCACAAAAATGACTACAGACACAATCTTACACTCTTTGCAAAAGTTTACTCAAAGTATATCACAGACCTAAATAAAAATGCAAAAGTATGAAACTCCTAGAAGAGAACCATAGGAGAAATCATTGATGACCTTGGGTATAGTAATGATCTTTCACTCAAAAAAACCAAACATAATACATTAAAGAATTAATGGATAAACCAGACTTGATTAAAATAAAAAATTCTTGTCTGCAGAAGATAATATGAAGAGAATTTTAAGACAAGTCATGGCGGAAAATATGTGCAAAAGACACATTTGATAAAGGATCCTTATTGGAAATAGCAAAGAATTCTTAAAACAACAGTAAGAAAAAAAAAAAAAAACCAATTAAAATATAGTCCAGAGACCTTAACAAATACCACATTAAAAAATATATACATGGGCGCCTGGGTGGCTCAGTGGGTTAAAGCCTCTGCCTTCAGCTCAGGTCATGATCTCAGGGTCCTGGGATCAAGCCCCGCATTGGGCTCTCTGCTCAACGGGAGACTGCTTCCCCCTCTCTCTCTGCCTGCCTCTCTGCCTACCTGTGATCTCTCTGTCAAATAAATAAGTAAAATCTTTTAAAAAATAAAAAAATAAAAAATAAATATACATACAAATAACAAATGAGCATATGAAAAAATTCAATCATATGTCATAAAGATCAGGGAAATATAAATTAAAACAATAAAGGTATACTACTACATACCTGTTAGACTGGCCAAAATCTGAACATTGACAGCATCAAAAGTTGTCAAGGGTGTTGAACAACAGGAACTCTCATACATGATGGTAGGTAGGCAAATGGTATATTCAGTTTGGTGGTTTCTTAAAAAACTAAACATACTTTTATCATACAGTCCAGCAAGTACACTCCAGGGTATTTGTCCAAAGGAGTTCAAAATTTATGTCCACACAAAAACCCACACATAGATGTTTGTACTAGCTTTATTCATAGTTGCCAAAACTTGGAAGTAATCGTGATGTCCCTGAATAGGTGAATGGATACAAAAATTGTGGTACACCCTGACAATGGAATATTATTCATAATGAAAGAAAAAAAAAGCTATCAGGTCATGAAAAGACATGGAGAGATCTTAAATACATATTGCCAAGTAAAAGAAGTCAATCTGAAAGGCTACATGTTATATGATTTCAACTCTGTAGTATTCTGGAAAACACAAAACTACAGAGACAACAAAAAAGATCAGTGGTTGCCAAGGGTTGAGGAGAGGGGGAAGATGAACAGGTAGAGCACAGAAGACTTGTAGGGCAGTGAAAATGCACTGTGTGGTACTATAATGATGGACACATATCATTATACATTTGTTCAAATCCATAATATGTACAATACCACGGGTGAACCCTAAGGTAAACTTTCTGGGTGATTATGATTTGTCAATGTAAGTCATTCAATCATTAACCAGTGTACCACTCTGATGTGGAATGTTGATGATGGGAGGGTCTATGAATGGAGGCAAGCAGGGAGTATATGGGAAATCTCTTTTCCTTCCCCCTCAATTTTGCTGCAAACCTAGAACTGCTCTAAAAATTGAAGTCTTAAAGAGCATTGTTAAAAGTTGCCTGCAAAAACTAGAGTGATGCACAACATACCTAATGAACACATGGACCTAGATCTCCAGCAAGAATTTCTCCAAACTGCTTTGAGCCATACAATAATGTTCTGGGAATCTGGTTTTTTAAATCTCCCTCTGGGGTGCCTGGGTGGCTCAGTGGGTTAAAGCCTCTGCCTTCAGCTCAGGTCATGATCTCAGGGTCCTGGGATCGAGCCCCGCATTGGGCTCTCTGCCCAGTAGGGAGCCTGCTTCCTGCCTGCCTCTCTGCCTACTTGTGATCTCTCTCTCTGTCAAATGAATAAATAAAATATTTAAACCTCCCTCTTAAGACATACCACTGTTACCAATTCTGGCAAAATTGAACTATTCTAACTTATATTTCTGAGGTCAGGGATTGATTCTTTCATTATATGGAGACCTTCTCTCAAAGAGTTATTTGGCAAGATGAAAAATATTTTTGTAATTTTATTTGAGCAGCTCATGGATTTCAGTGGCTTTTCTCATTACTGCTGCTATTTTGGTAATCTGCCCAATACACACATATACTTCATTCTACTTTCCCAACTGCCTCCTTTCCAGGTCATGTTGAGTTATTTAAATAACTTCAGAGATGCAGAAAATCTTTCAGAGATATTTTCCTGATAAAATTTCAACCTTGGAATACTGTTTCTTAAACTCCATTATTAGTCTTAGTGTTTTGCTAAGCATTAACAACCTAAGATTCAGTCTCCTTTTTTGCTCATTTTAAGCTCTAAGACACACATGTGTGTGCATTTGTCAAAGCCTAGTACATAAGCAATATTTGTTCATTTTATTGTATGTAAATTTTATTTAAAACTATAAACAAATATTAAACTCTGTAATGACATGCATGCCAAAATATTCAGGGGAAATATAGAGATATCTGGGATTTGAAATGCAATAGAAAATAAGATGGAATAATGGATGGTTAGAGGGATGGGTAGTATTTAGGTAAATGATATGCAAGCCTAATAAAATGTCATGGTATAATCTGATTGGTGGGTATATAAAGTTTTCATCATAAAAGTTTTCCAAACTGTCCTTTATTTGAAAGTTTACAGAGTAAAATGTTGGGGGGGTAGTTCTAGGACAGATTTATTACCCTCCTAAATGTATGGAAATTATTATTCTCTTATAGAAATTCTCTGATAAGTCTCTTTTCTTGTTTAAAGCTGTTACTAATCTGATGGTGACTAGTGTTTTGAGACTTCATAAATAAATTAGTTCTTAAAAATACTTCCTAGTTTTCAATGTTTGCGTCTTGTTTTGTGTCTGTTTTGTTTAGGTTGGTGTTTGAGCTGTGGCTTGTTCAATAAAGGATTCTGATTCATTTTCATGTTTTCTAAAAAAATCAATTAGAACTTTATCATCAACAACAGCAATACAATTACATGAGTCATTTTTGTTCTCCTGTAGTAATCAGGAATTCGTTGATTTTTATTTATCTTAAGGGATTGGCAGCTTCAATAAATAGGAAGCAATGTGACAAGTCATCTAGTTCAGAGTGTCAGGTGACTCCAGATAGAGGTAGAGATAGCCGCAGTTTCCTAGGGCAAAGCCCCAGAACCATCTTCAGATGGAACAGCCCTCACAATCTTCCTTCCTGAGCAAACAAGGCTTTATCTTGCCTTGCTTGTTTACCCAAGAGAATACTGAGACTTTATTATGAGGATGCGACTTAATTATTATATGGTTAAAAATAACAAAATAGAACTAGAATATAATTCTTCAGCTTCCTTTATAATGAAAATTACACTGAACACACTGAATATTTAAATAGACCTCTAAATAAATTTAGACCAATTTATTTTAAGGTCAGTACCCCTATTCATTTGTTTGTTTTTACAGCCATTCCAAAAAATACAACTTCAATAAAATGGGATAAAATAAGTGTATTCATTATAAAAATTAGAAGTAAAATTAAAAATTAAAAAAGGAAAAGTTAGGAAATGAGCAGGTCAGCCAAGAAAGGAAATAGTAAGTATCTCTCCTAATGATATACACTTTTATAAGTGTAAGACAAATATATATAAGACAAAGCAGATTTTTTGGCAACTTGTATCCTTAAAATGATACAATAGAAATTTTACATTTTTAAATTGATATCAATGAATTCATCTACAAAATTTGTAACAATCTCTACAATTGGTGCCAATGGATTCTGGTTAACCTTAGTAGCATTCATATTTTGGGATCAATCTTGGTTCAGGGATTGTTTTAAAGGCTTAGTTTGATAACTTATAGTTAAGAAAGGGACCTGGGATTATCTGAACCTGAACTACAGAGGCTATTATCAGTATTCACTCTGCATTAAAGTAAGAAGTCAACTGATGCTCTCTATATATTTCTCTTTCATAAATTCTGTGGGTTTTCAGTAACATTACAGATACTGACTCTATGTATGGAAAATATAGCGTATAATTTTCAAAGGTGATGTACCACTGTTAGTAGTAAAGATAATCACAAACATTTGTTGAGCACTAAGTGCAAGGAACTATAGTAAATGCTTTGTATGCCTTAAGTGAACTATTATCATTCTCATTTTGCAGACAAGAAATCTGAGGCTCACAGCATTACAATTTTTTGAAAGTTTAAAATTTTAATAAGAATCAGAGTTAGGATTTTAAACTCAGGCAGTTTGGTTCCAAACTTACATTTTAATCACTGCACTGAAGTATAAATTAGAGGTTCAAGAGTCTGGTCTTAAGGATTACTAAGTTAACTAACCACTTGCTTTATTCTTTATGTTTAAACCTCCAGATATTAGTTCTAACAACAAGGTCAACTATCTCAGTATTGTTCACAATATACCATTTCCTTTCAAATTTCACAATCCAATACTATGGCACTATTATTGAAGTAATTTCTATGATAATAAAATTATTAATATTTATTATTTCTTATGACCTCTAGTATAGATTCTATATTTACATTCATGATCTCTTTGTCCTCACAGCAAACCTTAAATTAAGGGCTACTTACTATTATAGAAATATTTACAGATGATATAAAGGAACTTTCAGAAGTTCACTTACTTCATCAAGATAAACAGAAATTGCTTACATAGATATCTGCCAATTGCAACATTTGTCAAGAAAATGAAATGAGGTCACATGGATTTTAATTTATTTTTATTATTTTATTTTATTTTATTTTTATTTGAATATAACTGACACACAATTTTATATTAGTTTCAGGTGTAAAACAGTGATTGACAAGTTTATACATTATGCTATGTTCACAGTCTGTCCCATTATATTGCTATAATATCATTGACTACATTCCTTCAGCTCTGCTTTTTATTCTCTTGACTTACTCTTATATAATTGGAGCCCTGTATATGCCTCTCTCCTTCAGCCACTTTACCCAATATCCCCTCCTACCTTCTGACAACCATCAGTTTGTAGTCTGAATTTATAATTTTTTTTCTGCATTTTAGTGTATTCATTTTTTTAGATTCCATTTACAAGTGGAATCATACAGTATTTGTATTTTTCAGTCTGAATTATTTCACTTAGCATAATGGCCCCCAGATCCATCCATGTTGTCTCAAATGGCACAATCTCATCCTTTCTTGTTGCCATGTAATATTCCATTCTGTATATATATACCACATTTTCCCTATTCATCTATTGATGGACAAGTAGGTTGCTTCCATGTCTTGGCTATACAAACAATGCTGTAATAGATATAGGAGTACTCATATCTTTTCAAATTAGTGTTTTTGTTTTCCTTGGGTAAATATCTAATAGTGGAATTATTGGATCATATGGTATTTGTATTTTTAATTTTTGAGGAACCCACATGCTATTTTTCCATGGTGGCTGCACCAAGTTTGCATTCCCACCAACAGTGAACAAGTGTTCCTTTTCCCCCACATCCTTGCCAACACCTGTTGTTTCTTGTGTTGTTGATTTTAGCCATTCTGACAGGTGTGATGTGATAGCTCATTGAGGTTTTCATTTGCATTTCCTTGATGATTAGTGATATTGACCCTCTTTTCATGTGTCTGTTGGCTATTTGTTATGGTTTCTTTGGAAAAATGTCTACTCAGCTCCTCTTCCCATTTTTTAATCAGATTTTTCTTTTTTTTTCCTTTGGCTTTGACTTGAATGAGTTCTTTAGATATACTAGATATTAATCCCTTATTGGCTGTATCATTTGCAAATATCTTCTGACATTCAGTAGGTCATCTTTTTGTTTCATTGATGGCTTCCTTTGCTGTACAACAGCTTATTATTTTGATGCAGTCTTAACAGTTTATTTTTACTTTTGTTTCCCATGCCTCGGGAAATATATCTATAAAATGTTGCTATGGCTGATGCCAGAGAAATTACTGCCTATGTTCTCTTCTAGTTTTATGGTTTTAGGTTTCATGTTTAGGTCTTTAATCTATTTTGAGTTTATTTTTGTGTATGGTGTTAGAAAGTAGTCTATTTTATTCCTCTACATGTAGCTGTCCAGTTTTCCCAGCCCCACCTATTGAAAAGATTCTTCCCCTTCCATTGTATATTCTTACCTCCTTTGTCATAGATTAATTGACCATATATATGTGGATTTATTTCTGAGGTCTCTAAACTGTTCTATGGATCTCTGAGTCTATTTTTGAGCCAGTGACATACTGTTCTGACTGCTAACATCATAGTGTATCTTGAAATCTGGAATTGTGATACCTCCAGGTTTGTTCTTCTTTCTCAGGATTACTTTGGCTATTCAGGGCCTTCTGTGGTTCCAAACAAATTTTAGTAGTATTTCTTCTAGCTTGGCAAAAATTGCCTTTTGGTATTTTGATAGGGATTGCATTGAATCTGTAGATTGCTTTGGGTAATATCAATATTTTGACAAAATTAATTCTTCCAACCCATGAGCATGGAATATATTTCCGTTTGTTTGTGTCATCTTCAATTTCTTTCATCAGTGTTTTATAGTTTTCAGGGCATAAGTCTTTCACCTCTTTAGTTAAGCTCATTCCTAAGTATTTTATTCTCCTTGATGCAGTTGTAAATGATATATATATTTTTTTAAGTTTCTCTTTCTGCAACTTTGTTGTTAGTATATGGAGGCACTACCAATTTCTGGGTATTTATTTTGTATCTTGCCACTTTACTGAATTTGTTCATTAACTTTAGTAGCTTTTGGTGGAATCATTAGGGTTTTCTATATTTAGTATATGTCATCTGTGAATAGTGACAGTTTAACTTCTTCTTTACAAATATGGATGCCTCTTATTTCTTTTTCTTGTCTGACTGCTGTGGCTAGGACTTCCAGTAGTATGTTGAGTAAAAGTAGTGAGAGTGGACATTCTTGTCTTGTTCTGACCTTTGAGGGAAAGCTCTTGGTTTTTCACCATTGAGGATGATGTTAGATGTGAGTTTTTCATTGATGGCCTTTATTATGTTGAGGTATGTTCCCTCTAACCTGATTTTGTTAAGAATTTTTATCATGAATGGATGTCAAATCTTATTAAATGCTTTTTTATACTTTGCTTTGATGATGTGGTATATGATACTGATTGATTTGTGAATATTGAAGCATCCTTGCATCTCAGCAATAAATTCTACCTGATTGTGGTAAATGATCTTTTTAATATATTGCTTGCTGTACGCTGTTTGCTGAGATTTTTGCATCTATGTTCATTAGGGATATTGGTCTGTAGGGTTTTTTTGGTTTTTTGTTTTTTTGTTTTTTTTTGGTTGTATCTTTGTCTGGTTTTGGTATCAGGGTAATTCTGGCCTGGTAGAATATATTTGTAACCTTTCCTTCATTTTCTACTTTTTGGGATAGTTTGAGGAGAGTAGATATTAACTCTTCTTTGAATGTCTGGTAGAATTCACTTGTAAATTCATCTGTTATTTTTTGGTAGTTTTTTTTATTACTGATTCAATTTTGTTCAAATTCATTCAATTTATTGAATGAATTTTATTCAAATTCATTTATTCAAATATCATTCAATTTATTCAAATTTCATTCAATTTATTCAGATGATCATTTCTTCCTGGTTCAGCTTTGGGAGATTATATTTTCCTAGAAATTTATCAATTTCTCCTAGAGTCCAGTTTGTTGGCATATACTTTTTCATATTTTCTTATATTCTTTTGTGTTTCTGTGGTATCAGTTGTTACTTCTTTTATTTTTCATTAACTAATTTGGGTCCTTTCTCCTTTTTTCTTGATGAATCTGGATAAGGGTTCATCAATATTTTTTATCTTTTCAAATAACCAGCTCTTGGTTTCATTAACTTTTTTCTATTGTTCTTTTAGTCTCTATGTTATCTATTTCTGCTCTGATTTTTATTTTCTTCCTTCTACTTACCTTGGGCTTTGTTTGTTCTTCTTTTTCTAGCTCCTTTAGGCATAAGCTTAGATTGCTTGAGTTTCTTCTTGTTCTTAATATAGGCTTGTATTGCTGTATACTTTCCTCTTAGATATGCTTTTGCTGTGTTCCCAAGATTTTGGACTGTTGTGTTTTCATTTTCATTTGTCTGAGTGTATTTTATTTTTTAATTTTTTTCTTTGATTGCTTCATTGACCCATTAGTTGTTTAGTATCATGTTTGGTATCCACATGTTTGTGGAGTTTTTCAAGGTTTTTTTTTTTTTTTTCTTGTGGTTTATTTCTAGTTTCATACTGTTGTGGTCAGAAAAGGTGTTTAGTATGAGTTCAGTCTTCTTAAATTTACTGAAACTTGTTTAATGGCCTACCATGCGATCTGTTATGCAGACTGTTCCATGTGCACTTGAAAAGAATGTGTAGTCTGTTGTTTTTGGCTGGAATGTTCTGTATTTATCTCTTATATCCATCTTGTTCAATGTGTCATTCAACGACATTTTTTCCCTAATTGATTTTCTGTCTGCATAATCTATCCATTGATGTAAGTGGAGTATTAAAGCCCCCTATTATTATTGTATTGCCATCAATTTCTCTTCTTATGTATTTAGGTGTTCCAGTGTTGGGTGCATAGCTATTTACTATTATATCCTATTGTTGTACTAATCCTCTTGTATCTTGTTACAGTCTTTGTTTTTGTTTTGTTTTTTTTAAAGATTTTTTTTTTGACAGACAGAGATCACAAGTAGGCAGAGAGGCAGGCAGAGAGAGAGGAGGATCAGGCTCCCCGCTGAGCAGAGAGCCCGATGCAGGGCTCGATCCCAGGACCCTGGGATCATGACCTGAGCTGAAGGCAGAGGCTTTTAACCCACTGAGCCACCCAGGTGCCCCTACAGTCTTTGTTTTAAAGTTTGTTTTGTCTGAAATAAATATCACTACCTTGGTGTTTTTTTCACTTTCATTTGCATGGTGACTGTTTTTCCATCATTTCACTTTCAGTCTATATGTGTCTATAGGTGTGAAGTCTTTTGTAAGCTTCATATAGATGGATTTTTTTTAATCCATTCTAGCTACTATTCTACATCTTTTGATTGGAACACTTAAGCCACTTATATTTAAAGCAATTATTTGTAGGCATGTACTTAAGGCCATAAAATTTGTTTTCTGGTGTTTTGTAGTTCTTTGTTCCTTTCTTCTTTTTTTGCTCTCTTTCTTTGTGAGTATCTGTAGTGGTTTTTTTGTTTGTTTGTTTGTTTGTTTTGTTTCCTTTCTCCTTATTTTTTGTATATTCATCATAGGTTTTGATTTTGTGGTTACCATAAAGTTCATATATAACATCCTAAGTAAATAGCAGTCCATTTTAATTTGATGATCATTGGTATTCATATACATTCTTATAGGAAAAAAGAAAAAGAAAAAATATTTTGTCTTTTTCTCATTTCCCTCCTCTTCCCTTTTGATTCCCTTCCCCACATTTTATGTATATGTGTCATATTTTACATCTTTTTATTCCTACTTTTCCTATGTCTAATTATGACTGTTTCTTTTCCACTTAAAGAGATCCCTTTAACATTTCTTGTAAGCCTTGTTTTGTGGTGATAAATTCTTTTATTTTTATTTGCCTGGGACACTCTTTTCTTTTTTTTTTAAAGATTTTATTTATTTGACAGAGAGAGACACAGTGAGAGAGGGAATACAAGCAGGGGGAGTGGGAGAGGGAGAAGCAGGCTTCCCGCCGAGCGAGCAGAGAGCCTGATATGGGGCTCGATCCCAGGACGCTGGGATCATGACCTGAGCCGAAGGCAGAGGCCTAACCCACTGAGCCACCCAGGTGCCCCTGCCTGGGACACTCTTATCTTTTCTTCAAATCTGAATGATAACCTTGCTAGGTAGAGTATTCTTGAATTTTAGGTGTTCTCCTTTTAGCACTTTGAATATATGACACTCCTTTCTGACTTGTAAAGTTTCTTCTGCTAAATCAGGTGATAGCCTTATAGGTTTTCCCTTATAGGTAACTTTTTATTTCTCTCTTGCTGCTTTTAAGATTCTCTCTTTAATATTTGACTTTTTAATTATTATATGCCATGATGTGGACCCCTTGGGTTCATCTTGTTTGGAATTCTGTGCTCCTTGAACTTAAGTGTGTATTTCCTTCCCTAGGTTAGGGAAATTTTCAGTTACTATTTCTTCAAATAAGTTTTCTACACCTTCTCTTCTCTCTTCTTCCATGACCACTATAATGCCAATGTTTGTTCACTTGATGTCGTCCAAGAGATCTCTTAATCTATCTTCATTTTTTAAAAATTATTTTCTCTTCTTGCTGTTCACATTGTGTGCTTTCTAATTACCCTGTCCTCCAGATTGCTGATAGGTTCTTCTGCATCCTCTAATCTACTGTTGATTCCCTCAAGTGTGTATTTTATTTCAGTGATTGTATTCTTCAGTTCTGATTGGTTCTCTTTAATATTTTCTCTCTCTTAATTGAAGGTCTCACTGAAATATTTCATTCTTCTCTCCAACTGAGTATCTTTACAATCATTACTTTAAGTTCTTTATTAGGTAAGTAGCTTATCTTTCTTTCATTTAATACTTTTGCTGAATTTTTTTGTTTTTGTTTTTGTTTTCCTTTCTTTCTTTTGGAGCTTATTCCTCTATCTCCCCATTTTGCTTGAATTTTTGTGTTTTATTCTATGGATTAGGTGAAATAGCTACTTCTCTTATGTGTATGGTGACCTCCTATACAGACTGTGTGTGCTTGGTGATTTCTGCTGACTGGCTGGAGATATGACTGTATATGGTATTTACTCCTTTAAACTGTGGCATGTCTCCATCTCTCTTGATGTTCTCTTGCCATACTCTCCAGTTTTGGTTGTTCAGTAGTTGTTCAGTCAGCTCTCAGTTCTTCTTCAGGAAGAATTGTTCCATTAATAAGAGTAATTTGGTGTGTTCCATGGAGGAGATGAGTTCAGTCTTCCTACATCACATCTTGAACTGAAACTGAGATCACATAGATTTTAATTGGGTAGGTCAGCAATTTTGTCTAGTCAGTATGATGTTAATATATATTCTTTCTCTACCATGCCATGTATCATAATTGCATTTTGTTGCTTTCTTGTATTACCTTCTGATTGAATCTGACTTATCTAGCCTGACTTGTGTTGTCTGCTTATTCTCTAAATCTCAGGTGACTCTCTTCTGAATCATTATAGTCCCAGGGAGTGTTCTCTTCCATAATGTGTTAACAAAATAGAAAATAAGGGTTTTTTTTTTTTTTTTCAAATAAGAGATTCGATATACATGTCAAGATACGAAAGTGATAGAAGCATGAAGTATGTTTGTCTTGGGCTTTCCAACTTTATTTTCTACTCATCATAACAATATTTTCACCATGTTTTAATTTTGTAGAAGAAGGAAACAACAACACAAACAACCTTTCCTCTAAACTCATGTTTCATAACTGGGGACTACAAATCAAATTGGTCAAAAACAGATTAATGAAAGAAAGTTTTATTTTACATGCCCATGGAGAACCTCAGAAAAAAAAAATGACAATTCTAAGGAAGTAGCTAAACCTGAGGCTTATATATTATTTTAACAAAGAGCATTAAATTGTGTGGAAGTAAATATACAAAAGAAGTAAAGCTGTTCTTCTAGGAGCAGTAAATTGGGAAAAGTAAATATATGAAGGGAAACTAATTAAAGATACGGGTTATTTAGGAAAGTTTGTTATGCAGACTCAAGTTGATGTCTTCTCCATTGATGAGAGTTGTTTGTAGTATTTAAAATTCATTCTCCTCTTTCTGGTACTGGAGAGGGAGACGACTCTACAAATGGAAATTTATGTTACTTTTAACAGGGAAATATATGTCCTGTTTTTGGATGAAAAGGGCCAGGGCAGAGAGCTAATTACTTTTAGTTCAAAACAATCCTTATGCCAAAGTAGAACATTTTGGGGTAGCATATTCTGATCCCCTTTGATATTTAATAAATATTATGAAGTATTTTTACCTCATACATGGCTATCCAGATTTAAGGTATATGAAATTAATATGCTAATGAAACTATTTGAATCACTAAGTCCAAGTTCAAAAACATCTAATATGAACATATATTTATTTCTTTATTATAATCCCATGGTAAGTCATTCAGAGAATTACCAGAAGAGGACATGATGTACTTTGAAGAAAGTGACATTATGTGATATATATACAACCTCCTACAACCTCCCTAGAAGATAATTTTTTATACTTTCATTTAAAAGTAATTCAAACATTTTAAAGATTTTTAATTTAAATTAAGTTCCATTGTAAATGCTAAAACCATACATTTGAGAGTCTGTAGTATAACTTTTAATTACAAATGACATTCTTAGAGTACATTTTCTTTTTATAAATGGTACTATTCTCATTTAATGTATTATGTAGTAACATATTTGAAAACTCACTAGCAAATTACAGATGAAAGTAGTATATTATTATGTAGTTAAAACCTCAAGCCTAGTTATACATCTATTGGGTAAAGAAAATTATTAAATTTAAAAGGAAAAATTATTTAGTCTATTGCATTATAAAAAGTATCTACTTTTCCCCCAATTTTTACTTTATAACATTATAAAACAGCTATATTATATCCCTTTAAGTTTAATAAAGAAAGATTGCAAACTTTCAAATATAAAGATAAAGACAGATTTTAACTACTTTTTGCCCCAGTGTTTCTATTTTACAGTCTTATCATGGTTGTTACAGTGAAATTTCTCAACAACCAACTGTTGTAAAGATATTCTCTTGGGTTATAGTTCTTTTCTTATTGTATTCTAATTAGAGACTTTTAAGCTTTAAGAAAAATGCTTGCAACTAAATATAAAATGGAGTAAAACTATCCAGTGCTCTTGAGAATTCCCACAACATCTGTTCTGTAGTAGCTATTCCACTCCTTTGATGCTTCATACTCCCTCCAAAAAGTATGTTGAGATATCAACATTCATAACCATTATTTATAATAATCATCCAAGAATATTCTGAGCACTTTCTCAGATTCATGCTTTCTTTACATTCTAATCATATTTTAATTCTCAATCAAAATTATAAGATTCTCATCTTTTAAAGCAGTTTTTATATTATATGCTTAATATATGATATATGCATAAGATATAAGAGATATATGTATATATACATGTATGTTTGTGTAAGATATATGTACTATATCTATCCATTAAAAGTTTAAATCACCAGTTAGGTAACTTTGTATTTATTCTCTTCACACCACTTTAGATACAATATACTTCTTTTCAGTCAACACTTTTAATTATAGATGGCACCCATAAAGGGCATTTTTGTTGTTTTTGCCTAAAGCATCAATAAAGAGTAATAAGAATTATCAAGCATAAGTATTTTTTATATCAACTAGTCATTCTTTTTTGAATTCTAGTGACTACCAGTTGCCCCTGAAAAATCTTAATCCATAACTTCAATATTTCTTCTTAGTCAGCTTACTTTTTTAAAAGCCTATTTGCCCTAACAGTCCAATAGACATTGAATTTTAAGCTGATAAAATTCTCTTTGTCCTCTACTATAATCTGAATATGATTTTTATTATTTTCCTTAGTGGATAATTATGTTTCAAATAATTTCTGTGCACTTTTTGAAATATCTCTATGTTGCCAAGTAACTATTCAGATAAGTTCCAGCAGAAAGTAGTTTCTTTGATTGTTATAGAAATATTTATGCCCAATTATTCTTGTTTTTAAAATTGCATTATTTATTCAGTTAATTATTTTTAAAGATTTTATTTATTTATTTGAGAGAGAGAGAGAGAGTGCAAGTGCACACAAAGCAGCTGAAGGGCAGAAGGAGAGGGAGAAGCAGGCTCCCCTCTGACCAGGTAGCCTGATTCAAGTTAACCCCAGCACCCTGAGATGGTGGCCTGAGGCAAAGGCAGGTGTTTAACCAACTGAGCCACACAGGCACCCCTAAATTGCATTACATTTAAATCTATACTCTAATTTAAATTTGTTTTCATCTGTTTGTATTTTGTGCTTGCATGTAGGCTTATTTCTACATCTCAAGGTTCCCAAGTGGAGAGATGTGTCATCTGATCCTATAGCAACTTCTTTCAAGATATGTCTCCAAAGGCAAAGGAAACAAAAGAGAAAATGAACTTTTAGGACTTCATCAAGATCAAAAGCTTCTGCAGAGCAAAGGAAACAGTCAACAAAACATAGAGGTAACCCATGGAATGGGAGAAGATATTCGCAAATGACACTACAGACAAAGGGCTGATAAACAAGATCTAGAAACATCTCCTCAAACTCAACACACACAAAACAGATAATCATATCAAAAAATGGGCAGAAAACATGAACAGACACTTCTCCAAAGAAGACATATAAATGGCTAACAGACACATGAAAAAATGTTCATCATCATTAGCCATCAGGGAAATTCAAATCAAAACCACATTGAGATACCACCTTCCACCAGTTAGAATGGCCAAAATGAACAAGACAGTAAACAACATGTGTTAGAGAGGATGTGGAGAAAGGGGAACCCTCTTACACTGTTGGTGGGAATGCAAGTTGGTGCAGCCACTTTGGAAAACAGTGTGCAGATTCCTCAAAAAATTAAAAATAGAGCTTCCCTATGACCTTGCAATTGCATTACTGGGTATTTACCCAAAGATACAGATGTAGTGAAAAGAAGGGTCATCTGTACCCCAATGTTCATAGCAGCAATGGTCACAGTTGCCAAACTGTGGAAAGAACCAAGATGCCCTTCAAAGGATGAATGGATAAAGAAGATGTGGTCCATATATACAATGGAATATTACTCAGCCATTAGAAAGGATGAATACCCAACTTTTGTATCAACATGGATGGGACGGGAGGAGATTATGCTGAGTGAAATAAATTAAGCAGAGAGAGTCAATTATCACACAGTTTCACTTACTAGTGGAGCATAAGGAATAACACAGAGGACATTGGGTGATAGAGAGCAGAAGTGAGTTGGGGGAAATTAGAGGGGGATACAAACCATGAAAGACTGTGGACTCTGAGAAACAAACTGGGTTTTGGAGGGGAGGGAGGTAGGGGTTGGGTGATCCTGGTGGTGAGTATTATAGAGGGCACATATTACATGGAGCACTGGGTGTGGTGCATAAACAATGAATTCTGGAACCCTCAAAAGAAATAAAATAAAATGAAAAAAAAATCCAAGAAACAAACAAACAAACAAAATTCCTATAAGAATAAACAATGAAAGAAGTAATTTTTTAAACATCAATTTCTTATGTTAATAAGAGTGGTGTTAACTACTTTTTAAATAATTTGGAATTATACTAGATCAAATTTTGAATAACCAATAAATAATCTAACCCACCAGAGAATGATCAGCTCTTTTTATTGATATTTTGCCTTTCCACATAAAATTATTTTTGTTTTCTTAAGACACTTCTGTCTAACCATTTAACATTTACATCTCTCCAAACTTCATGATAAATTTTTTACTTCTCTCCTGGAGTAGCCACGTGAATTAGAGTTCCAGTTCCAATAACTATTATGTAATATTCAAAAAATAAAATAAAAAGCTTAAATTTTGAGGGTTAGTTGTTGTTGTTGTTGTTTTTGCCTTATATGCTGGAATTTATAAAGGCTTCTTGCTACAAACCCTAAGTATAAGAAACATGATTTAGTAGTAAATCCACAGTACCATATAAGACAAATCTCTCTGCTAGACTATATTCTATATGCTCTAAGTGAATTATGTGTTGTTAGAGTGGACTGAAGAAAAGAAAGAGGGGTTATGTCATTTGCTAGATCATGACATTTTCTATTTAAATCCCTCTTCAAATGCTGTCTCATAATGTATGTAAATCAAAATTCTCTTTCTCTGGGGAGATATAAACTAATCATATTGCTTTTAATTCCTTTTTCCCAATAAAGTAAGTATTTTTTTCATTAAGTTTGGCTTGACAGTGTTCAAGAAATAAAAATATTGTCATGAATTACACAACAATCTTATAGTACGTTAAATTAGCCTATCTGTTGACTTGTACTCAGAAATGGGAGAATCTGAGGACTTCAGAATTTTCTCAAGGATATAGCTAATTGGATTAAAAAAAAAAAAACTGGCATGAATTAGGAATATGCCAAAAGACAGCTCAATGTAGTGATAGAATGTAGTAATTCAGTGTTACCTTAATGCCTCAGTGACAATGGCAAATGCCTAACTGCTGTGAAATTATTACTGCTTTTGTACAATAAATTTTGATGTTTGAATCATATCTAAGATTAATATGTAGTCTGGTCCAAAGCACACAATTTTTATATTCCAACAGCCTCAATATGCCTGGTATAAGAAAAACAGATATAAAGGGATAGTTGAAGACATATTGGCAATATAAAAACTAAGTTATATGAGATTTTTTTCCTTTTCAAAAGTCAACATCTAAGTAATAAACCGTTAATGCCTTTCACTTCAAACAAAACTTGGCCAGTGTTTGTATATTTAGAAATATTAAATTAATGAGAACCTGATTGGATTCAGAGGTATTGAAAACCTGAGTCTTCCTATATTGAGCTAAAGTGCCTAGGTGAATTCAGTAGTGCTCCCTTTCAGTGAAAGTCCTATGGATTTATTTGTGCATGGCAGGGACAGTTCCAGATTGTCCTACCTTTTTCTTATTTTTCAGCCATTTTCTCATCCTTTTATTCAAGGTCAGTAAATGCCAGGTATATCAACAGTAGAAAGAGGTTAGTTTTTTAATGTACTTTTTAATTCTTAACCTGAATGGTTGGTACTAGCTGAGATTGTTACAGATCTGTACATTAAAGCTCTTCTCTTTCCATTGTTGAGTCTGTAATATCGTCCCATAACCTTGCTCAAAGCTGCCCTTCAGTAATGACTGAAACTTTACCCCCTGTATTGGTGTCTGCAGGGACATCTGAAAATTTTACATGCAGACCACCTCCAATACAGAACTCAATTTTCTTTTGTTGGAGACTCTCCTTGGGTGGTCCTAATCATGAAGCCCTGTTCCTTAGGGCTTTCTTCTTTGTTTTTTTCTGTGTAAGAACACTTTTACAAGGGTCATGATGGCAATGGTCTATAAAATTTCTTTCAGATGTCCTTACTCTGTAGTGCTAATTTGGCACTTTCTCCCCTTTCATAATAGACTACTGTGGTCCTGTTTTTCAATTAGAATTTTCTGATTAATTCTTCATGATTTAGAGCATCTTTATCTCTTCAAGGAATCTGATTCAGTTAACCTAGAGTAACCTCAATTTTGTACACAACATAAGTAATGTTTTATTTACTTCTACCTTTTAATACAGTCATGCTTAGATGATCTTTTTCTAGTAACCTTAGGGGAACTTTAAAGGAAGATTTAGGGAAAACATTGTAAGAGCAGAAAGCTAATTGGAATCTCAATAAAAAAATTAATTGCCATATCCTATAACAATAAAGAGGTCAAACAAATCTCCAATGTATTTTGCCAGCAATACATTTGCATTAGAATAGATCAATAGAAAGTAATATAACAAATTAATTTAGAAAGGTTAAATTGATTTGTTAACCCTTATATTACTATTAGGAAGGATGCTGCTGGAAGAAATAAAACTAGTTTTACCATGAAATTGGTCTTATTCCTGTTTTGTACTGAAGTTTTACAGACAACAAACATTCTTTATCACAAATTCTTTCTTTTGTTTATTTGTTTATGTTGGTTCCCCGGAGCTTCCAGGAGAAATCGGAAACGAGTTCTGATACACAGAGGGCAGGGAGAGAAGAAAGAGGCAGGCCACTCCAGATGAGTAGGTGGCAGGTTTAATAAGCAGGAGCTTATTAAGACATATGGGGCTTATCTTGGGTGCTGCAAGATGAGTAGAGTTTAGCACTAGACTCTTTTTTGTTTGTTTAAGTTTTGATTTAAATTCCACTTAGTTAACTTACAGTGTAATATTAGTTTCAGCTGTATGGCATAGTGATTCAACACTTAACATACAACAGCCAGTGCCAATCATACCAAGTGCACTCCTTAATCCCAGTCACCTATTTCATCCATCCCCCCACCCACCTCCCTTCTGGTAGCCATCGGTCTGTTCTCCATAGTTAAGAGTCTGTTTCTTGTTTTACCTCCCTTTCTTTTTTCCCCCTTTGCTTGTTTGTTTTATTTTGTAATTTCCACATATAAGTGAAATCATATGATATTTTTCTTTCTCTGACTGACTTATTTCACATAGCACCAAATGTTTAAAAGTTTATATAGAGGCCTTGCCTAGGTTCAGTCATGTGTTCAGTCTTGATGGTTTCAACAACACCTTACACTCTCAAGGCTATGTCCTTGAAACAGCTACTAGTGTGGGAATGATAAGTGAAATGTACATCCAAGGATAAAGAAGCGGTGAGGAACCTGTGAATGCCTGGATCCAGTTCACAATTCAACCAGCAGTAATGTCCTCTGGATGGCCAACTCCAACAGTTTAAAAGCCTTTACAAATGCTAAAACAATGCTTAGCTCATGGGGCTTAGAAAAATATGCCACACAGCAAATAAAGCCTAAAGGCTGTAAGTTATTGGCTTCTGGTCTACAAAAATCTGATTTTTATTTAATTCTATTGATAAATGTATCAGAGATATTAAAAAATATTTGCCATTCCATACATCAGTATAATTAGTGTCTTTTTTCCATTCCTTCCCAACAGAAGCAAACTTTCCCATAATACTACACTTGCCCAGTGACTACAATGGTGACAGGAAGTTGTTATTTTATCAATTCTATATTCCATCTGGTTTGTGGTTACAACTTTCCTTATAAAATAAGTTTTTACAATCAGCAACTTTCAGTTCTCATTATGTAACAACACCAACTATTTATGTCCCTTAATATCTCTAAGGGATTTTTTCCCCCCTTTATCCAATCAGAACCAGTTGTGCCATAAATAAAGCAAATTTTATTTTCAACCAGAGGACAACAAAACTGTACAGTCCAGTGACAACCTGCCATAATGTTGGTTTACCACTGACTTCCCAAATTGGTCTTCCTTAGCCCAGCTTTCTAAAATTCCCAGCCATTTTAAATACATTCCATCCCATAGTGATTAGAATTCCCAGTAGTCTTTCCCGGATGATATTACAAGCCTGCTTTCAGTGTTGTTGATAGATGTGGTGTTCCATTAGAGTCATTATCCTATTTATCCATTCAATTAGATCTTTGTTGTTCCTCCAGATCAATTTCCAGCTGTGGTCTGTCTCCTGTGTTGTTATGAGACTTTGCAAATCTTTTATGTCATGATGAAAAGCCTAAAATAACTGATTAGTACTCTAATATACCTATGTCACAGTGGGACCAGTGGTGATCAAGACATCACCCGTGCCATTGCCACTGCACAATAATGGATTTCATACTGTTTGAAATAATAGCATACACTGAAAAATATTTTATGTCCCATGTGACTGTCACTTGGGTATATCTTAACCCCTAGGACAGCTCTAGTGGGGAGGGTCATAATCTTTCCATAACACTCTTTGCACCCTTATGGACTGTAGTTATCTGTAATTTTGAATCACCAAATCACACCCAAAGCTATCTCTTTTGAAACTATCAATGTTTCATTTTCACTGTCTTAATATGAATTTTGTTCACTTTTACAGAACAATGGTGACATTCTGGTCGAGCAGCTTCATTCTACTTTTCATCCTATTGAGACTGCTGTCTCAGCAATGTTTTATCTTTATTTATGGCCACCCAGAGTGTAGAAACTCTGTTGTTCTGCCTCTTCTCCTCTATTTACTTTATTGGTAGTATTCTTTCAGATCATCTGATATATATATTTTTAAAGATTTTATTTATTTATTTGACAGAGAGATCACAAGTAGGCAGAGAGGTAGGCAGAGAGAGAGGGGGAAGCAGGCTCCCTGCTGAGCAGAGAGCCTGATGTGGGACTCAATCCTAGGACCCTGAGATCATGACCTGAGCCGAAAGCAGAGGTTTAACCCACTGAGCCACCCAGGTGCTCAGATCATCTGATACTTAACCAGACTAATAAGTATGGCTATGCATTGTGAACCCATTGATGGCTGTATTTGACTCCTGCAAGCTGCAGCATCAGAGGGTGTTTTGTCATGACTTCACTAATAATTATTAGGATGAACTCTTTATGCAGGACCCGACATTCAGCAGTAGTCTATTTTCCCCCTCTTGAGAGAGAACAGTTCCAGAAATTTTTTTTCCCACCATTGGTCATTAGTCAGTCCCAGATCTGAGTCAGGTAGGAGTATGATTATAGTGTTTCATGCACTTGGTGGAAATGGAATGATTGCCTCCCCCTGTGATTATAATAGATTTCTAAGAGCCTCTTTTCCCTATGTTATGATCACCTATTTTTTCCATTCATTACCTCTTTTAACGTTTACTCTTGTGATGGTTAGGCTTTGTAGCTCGGCAGAAATACTATTTACACACAAAAATTATAATAACAGGAGACTAGTTCATACTATTTCCCAGCCCCACTTTAAGGCAGTATCATAAATTTTGACATGAAAGGAATTGGGTTTTTCCTTCACACTAGGTAATGGAGCCATATTCAGAGCTAACTAAATTTAGCTACTTAGGAAGAAGTTACAATTACCCCTGAAGAACTCTTATAAATAAACCATTTTGACTGTTTAAATGTCATTTATTGGGCATTTGTGTCACATCTCTGGCATACACATATATTTGAATCTTGGCCTAGTACAATGGACCAGGCAAAATCAAAGAAAAATTGCATGAGATGATGGACAGAGTTAAAACACCTGGCCTGTGATCCATTCACTCATCTTGCTGGCGGATATGCCACTGGCAAAGAGACAAAAAAAAAAAAAAAAAGTGTTGGATCTGCTCACTTCCTTATGTGGTCTCCAAGTAAAAGGCTAATGATATTTCTCAGGTCAAAGAGATCTTATCTATTGAATATCTTTATCAGAGTGTTCTTTGTTAAAGATTATTTTCAGTAAATAGGCAAAGAATCTCTGAGGGATGTCTCTTTAGAAAAATAATCTTTTTTTTTTTAATTTCCCATATTTGAAAAAATTTTAAATAAAAGCACATAAAGTGTACAATATGATGCTTTGATATACACATACACAGTTAAGTGATTAATACAGTTAAGCTAGTTAACATTTCCATTTCCTCTTCGTTATCTTTTTTGTGTGTGTGGTGAGAGCACTTAAAATCTACTGTTGGGAAAAATATAAACTGTGTAACTGCATCCTCTCCAGCCTCAAACAGGGGTGTTCTGAATTATCTAGATTATCTGATGTCCATGTGCCTGACCACATAACAAAGCCATTGGCTCCAGCTCAAGGGGCCTATAAATGTCTAAATGCTTTCCTGAGTGTTGATACCCAACTCATCATCAATTTAAGCAATCCAGACTTTACCCACTCTTCAGATTTTCCCTTGTCTTCTAAGTCTAGTTTTTAGCATTTGCGTGATCTACTGCTGATTTTTAAATAACATGGACCTTAATCCATGGATTCTATCTGAATCAGGGAACTTACTTTGGCACCACTGGGAGAGACTTACAGGGTTCTGACAGACTATACAGCGATATGGGTGGAGAAAAAGTTCCTCAGTGCTCTAGTGTTGGTCTAATGTGCAATGAAGCAATCACCTTTGTATATAAGATGAAACTATTCCCCACAACTTATGCCTTATAATGTGTTCTTGAACATAGCACTTCCATTCCTAATTAAACTCTGTCACACTGCCCCTTCTATATTCGAATGATTCTCTGACATCATCTCAGACATGATGGAATTTTCTGACCCAGAATTATCTAATGCCCTTTCAGAATGAAAGGAATCTTGACTAATGTCAAGTAATATGCCAACAATTTCCTTTCAAATGAGGTATAATAGCTTTCTTAGTAGCTAAAAGTCCCAAATCCAAAGATTCTCTACTTGATAGCACTTTTCTATTTAAACCAAAGACTCCAGTCACCATATATTGTCTATCATCTGAGCAGTTAGAACATAAGTGCTTAGTTGGACTGCCTGTACCTTTAACCTCTGTAAAAGGTTAAGTTACTTCTACACTGGACTGCATGTATATTCAGATGTCTTTATGTTGATTTGGGGAACAGAAAACAGTAAGATTCCCAGGTGAGGGTGCTAATTTTGCCAAAAGCAACTAGATTTGCCACTTTCTTAAATTCTTTATTAACAGTGTCTTCAGAAATTATAATTATTTTCTCATAATTTGATTCTTATATTGAGTTGATCTAGCCAATTTAATTCCCTGGAACTTTACAGATTCATTTGGTCCTTAAATTTCAGCAGCATTTATAAACTAGACACTATTTGTCAGAAGGATGATGATGGTTTTTGCCTCCTCCTAAAATTCTTCTTCTGAGAAGGTACTTACTGTGATATAATCTATGCTGTATACTGACTTGCCCTCAATGATTTACATCTCCAATTCAAGTCAAATCCTGCTCCACTAGTTTGTGCTAACATACAATGGAATTTAGATATACCTTTGTCACTTAGTAAATGTATACTGGGATTTCCATTTCATGAGAATACAAATTTTGCCTCACTGGCTTTCAAAACTGTGATCAAAAGAGGTAGTAGATAGATCTATAATGTTATTCAAGCTCTCCTTCCTATATGGTCTTTATCAACATATCACAAGTGAATATTTGGAGGAAACACTTTGGTTAATATTTCATAATTTATAGTTAACTTCTACAGAAACATCTTTGTACACTGGCTAGGTAAGAATATTAAAATATGAGCTAGTGAGTATCAAAACTATCATCCAACTATTTTCCTAATCAGAGCAATGATCTTATGTTACCCCTCTAGAATTCTGTATGACTCCACATTTACTACTGAGAAAAATTCAAACAATTCTATACATTCCCTTTTAACATGACCATTCAAAAATGAAGTGTGAAGAGCACCTGGGTGGCTTAGTTAGTGAAGCATCCAACTCTTGATTTCATCTGTAGTCATGATCTGAAGGTAATGAGATCAAGCCCCATGTTGGACTCCACAATGGGCATAAAGCCTGCTTAAGATTCTTTCTCCCTCTGCTCCTCCCCAGCTCTCTCTCTTTCAAAAAACAAAAACAAAAACAAAACCAGAAAAATAAGAAAGAAAATAAAATGTGAAGTGTGATTTTAGCAATATTACTTATAAGAAAGGTAAAGACCATATCCTTATTCACATATCTAGACCACATATGCATCATCATGCAGATTGAGGTGACTTAACCACCAAATGGTGTCTCCAGTTATATTTTGTGAATAACTTCATCCTTATATTAGTGCATTTCACAGTAGCATTTCTATATTCATTCCAGTTTTAGCTCTTTAAAGTACATTTCCTATCTCTTATAAAGATTACTGTGTATTGAATTAGCATATATAACAATAAAGGAGTTTTACATACTCTCATCAAGGTCATTTTCACCCAATTTTTCATGTACCCTGAGTTAGGTGAGCAGTTATCAGCAAAAAACTCAATAGTTTCCAGAGTCTGTGACTTTAACTGAGGGCCTACATTCAGTCTTCTCTTCAAGAGTTCTTAAATCAAATCCTAATACTTGGACTTGAATTCCCCCAAGCTATGATAGACATAAAATATGTGATATGTTGCTTTAAGAGCTTAGTATGGAGTTGGAACTGTTTCCCAACTTCTAAATAATGATAATGTACTAACAATTACTTAATGAAGGTTCCACCAATTCCCCATTTTTATCCCTTTCTTTAAAAGACAGTTCTACAATTCAACCAAGTCAATCTAGTTATTGTTTCTTCATATCACTCCCCTCAATTTATTTCTTCCTTTTGTACCCAACTTTTCTGGTTGCAAAGAAATTTTTGTCTTTCATGCAGCTCATGTATGATAACGGAGTTAGCAGGCCATTTATTGTTTTGTCAGTACTTTACTTGCTAACAGTAAGAGACCCAAGACTGAGGACATACACACACACACACACACACACACACACACACACACACACACATCTCCTCATCTAAGTCAGTAGCTTTGAGTTATGTATGTCTCTCTAATCATCACGGAGCTCATCAAAGGCCACTTGTACTTATAGTATTTCATCCATAATTAAGAAGTGCTCCCTTTTTTGGTTAGGAACAGGTTACCCTTCTCAGAGTAGGGCACTGTCTATGGCTCCTCCACTACACAAGATTATATCATATAATCCTGAAACATCTGCTCACAAAAATGTGCAGGCCAGCTGAGGACAACCCAAAGAAACTCATTTATTTAATAAGATCTAAAATCTGTGAGAGATAGCCTTGATCATTAACTCTAAGAATCTAAGCCAGTAAGAATTATTAGACTTCTGCTGGCATTTCTCAGTAAAATGTCTTAATTGTTCAACAGAATGCACATGAGATTCCAAGACAACTGAACTTGGCCTGTTTTTAGTTTATAGTTTTAGTCTATAGTTTTACAGTCCAGTTTAGAGTTTGTAGTCCATAGCTCCATTTTTAGTTTACAGTCTATGGTTTTTCAGATAATCCACTGTCTTAACGGAGTTACTTTGGCAGAAAAGATGCTATCTCTCCCAGTGATACCAGAGGAATGAGAAGTTCTTCCAGTGTCCAGAAAAAATATTAAGTTGATTTTTTTTTCTCTTGCTAACCCTACAATTTCAGGGTTCCGGCTCTTACCAGACCTGCTAACAACAGCCAGAAATGTCACTATTTTTTTTTTTTAATTAATTTCTGTTTGGACTGGCATTCTTACTCTACCCATTTAGATCTACTGGGTCTAAGTCTGTCTTCAGATTTTATTAGTAAGGCTACTTCCAAATGTAGCCACTTCATACCACAGATGGATAAGTAGAAGTCCTAGCATCTAGTCCTAATGTTGTTTTTCTCTCCTTTCCTTTTTTTCGTATGATAACGTGTCTTAGCTACTATGCTTTAAAAGTCTGAAAGATAATTCTTATACTTTCAAACTGATATAACACAAAGGATTATGATGTCGAATTAGATTCACACCAATTGAATGATCTTTTCTAATATCAGGCTCTATTAAGAATTTCAAGGGTAGGGCACCTGGGTGGCTCAGTGGGTTAAAGCCTCTGCCTTCGGCTCAGGTCATGATCTCAGGGTCCTGGGATCGAGTCCCGCATCGGGCTCTCTGCTCAGCAGGGAGCCTGCTTCCCTCTCTCTCTCTCTGCCTGCCTCTCTGCCTACTTGTGATCTCTGTCAAATAAATAAATAAAATCTTAAAAAAAAAAAAAAGATTTTCAAGGGTATTGGACCAAGATGCATATATGAAATAGTTTAGCTCCCAAGCTTCTTTTCATATCGTACATCTTCTAGGCAAGTGCACTGCTTGAGTTAGAAAGCATATCAACACTTCTAGATATAATAACATAGGCCACAGGACATTTTTCAGTAAGAGTCATAACTCATAGATTTCTATTATTTAAATTATACACACATGTATGTGTGTGTGTGTGTGTGTGTGTGTGTGTGTGTCTGTGTGTATAAAATTTACCATAAGACAGAAACATTCTGCTATGAGCATTTCACGGAAATCACTCTCCTGCTGACAGAAAACATTTAGTTTCCAAAGAAGCCTGCCATTAGTATGGTCATTTAGTAAACCAGGTCACCTGCTGTTTTCTCCCCCAGAGCAAATTCTGACCATTTCCCCAACCCCTAGCCAGGTAAAGTGAGAGCAGAATTTAAGGATTATAGATATGCAATTTTTCTAATGCTTTTTTTCCCCCCTATGCTAGCAGCAATTTCTGTTTTTATAGTGATTCTTGGAGCTAGAAAAATGAAAAGGCCTTTGATACCTTCCTAAAATAGTGATCAGTTTTTAATATAATTTTTGTTTTTCTCTTATTGTTGACTATCATGTTAAGAGATAGCCTAATTTATCAATACTTCTAAAAGTGGGTTTTAACAAAACTAGTAAGTATCTTAGGGGAATAAACTCAATTATCAATATATTTTCAAACTTCTAACCCACAATGTTTGTGAAATCTTATTTTTTAAAAATTATCAATGTTGGCAAACTTTTTACTTTGATGTTTGACTACATTTTTCAAAACAACCAAAATATCTTAAAATCATTTTATGATTTTGGTTTATCAAACTGATTTTTAGAATGTTGAGTCTAAATCAAGAGATTTAGATGATGAAGCAAATTTTCCCATAGTCCTTGGAAATTTGCATTCAAGTTCAATTCATGAAATAGTTAAAAAAGATCTGAGAGACAAATACCTGAAGTGCAATATGCTTTTATTTTAAACACTTTCTAGAATATAGCTGTTATATCCTTGTGACACCCCTTGGAGAAATTACAGCTTAAGGAGATAAAGTGGTTTATCAATCTAATTAGAATAGAACAGAATAAGATAATAGAATAGAAACACACACATGTTTTATTGCCTAGGTAAGTAAGTTTATATTGTTAAGTATATTGTTTTGAATGACTATTTTTTGTTGTAAAAATTTCCTGAATATCTCAGAATAATGAAATATAATTTTATCTATTTAAGTTATAAATGAATTAATCTTTTGGTCTGTTAGAAAACATATATAATACACTCTTTTTTTCTTAAGGTTTATTTATTTATTTCAGAAAGAGAGAGAGAGAGCAGGGGGTAGGGGCACAAGGAGAGGGAGAGGGAGAGAGAGTTGTAAGCAGACTCCACAGTTAGTGTGGAACCCCATAAAAGGCTCAGTCTCTCAACCCGGTGATCAGGACCTGAACCAAAGCCAAAAGTTGGACTGACTGTGCTACCCCAGCACCCCCATAATGCTTTTGAGTTACATGTTTCTGAAATGAAAACTTAAAGATAACAATTAAAAAAAACTCAGGTTAATTCAAGAATATTGCTATGTGTTTTAAAATAGAACTGGACATTTCAATTAAAAACATTTGTAATAGGGATAAATAGCCTGTGTGGAAATATTCCATGTTACATTAAAAATAAACTGCCTATATGTTCTCCTTTGGGTAAATTTGGCAAGAATATTTCAGAAACAAAGTGACAATGGATTGTAAATTGCCCTCAGTTCAAATCTTCACTCCCAAGTGGAAATATATAAATGACAAGGAAGCCAATTTACTTTCTTTACTTGCTCTCTAAAATGTCTGCCCTGCATGTGCACCTGAATGTTGATAGCAGCAATGTCCACAATAGCAAACTATGGAAAGAACCTAGATGTCCATCAACAGATGAATGGATAAAGAAGATGCGGTGTACATATATATAATGGAATACTATGCAGCCATCAAAAGAAATGAAATCTTGCCAATTGTGACGACGTGGATGGAACTAGAAGGTATTATGCTTAGTGAAATAAGTCAATCAGAGAAAGACAACTATCATATGATCTCCCTGATATGAGGAAGTGGAGATGCAACGTGGGGGGCTTAGAGGGTAGGAAAAGAATAAATGAAACAAGATGGGATCAGGAGGGAGACAAACCATAAGTGACACTTACTCTCACAAAACAAACTGAGGGTTGCCTGGGGGAGGGGGGTAGGAAGAGGGTGGTGGGGTTATGGACATTGGGGAGGGTATGTGCTATGGTGAGTGCTGTGAAGTGTGTAAACCTGGCGATTCACAGACCTGTATCCCTGGGGATATTAATACATTATATGTTTATAAAAAATATTTTAAAAATAATAAAAAATAAATAAATAAAATGTCTGCCCTGAATGTGCACATGTGCAGATACTAGATAGAGTAATAAAATTTTTCCCTGTAGTTTAGAAGTTATCAAGTCTGGATTTAGTCTGTGTGTGCACCGAGAGCTAGAGTTTTAGGAGGATCACTTTTTGGTTTAATTTAATGCAATTGTAATTTAGCAAACTGTATGGTCATTGCTCAACAATCTTAATTTAGTTTTAGATAAAATAGTACTAAACTTACTAAACAAGAATAGCATTGCTAACAGAAATAAGTTACTAAACAGTTACCTGTGTATTCTTCAGATGAATGTCATAAAAAGCAATGTAAGCCAAGTCCTTAGAAACTAATTTTTTTTTTTTTTTTTTACCATGGAAAAGTAGTATTTAAGAAACCCCACCAGGGATACTTGCATGGCTGTTTGTCAAGGGTCTGCCTTCAGCTCTGGTCATGATCTCAGGGTCCTCATCTCTGGGTCCTGGGATTGAGGAAAGGTGAGGGATTGATGGTTCCTTCTCAAGCAATGAGATTAGTAAGCTATCTGCCCAAAGGATAATTTTTTCACCTCTTTATATATATACTTTGTTTTCTCATTTGCTTTTCAAATCCTGTTTTGAACTTTTTTAGATCCATGATCCACACAGATCATCCTCAACTGTGAATTTTAGGTGCTATTTAGACATCAGTGAATAATACTTATTTTTCCAATTTTTAAAAATACTACAAAGTAAACAATTTGCTCTGCAAATTCAAGGGTTGTTGAAACAAACATCATTCATCCTAAAAATTAATCTAATTCTTTAATAAATGGCACATGTTGTGATAAGCACTGGGTGTTATATGTAACTAATGAGTCATTGAACACTACATTAAAAACTAATGATGGACTATATGGTGGCTAACTGCACATAATAAAAAATAATAAAATAAAATCTTTAAAAAATAAAAGAAATAAAAAGAAATGAATGCTCTCTTTTTGAGATATTCTTAAGACACGAAAAAGGCTTTGAAATATGGCAAGTACATAAAGGTGAGAGAAATAATTTTTTCTAATCTTCTTTATCAGGAATATTTCCAAAGTGATTACATGCTTAAAAGTGTTTCTCAGACCTTTTAGGAGAAACTTCCTTTCAGCTCGAATTATATCTTACAGGTATATCAATCCATATTTTTTTCAAATCACAGAATTTAGCCAATAGTTTTTGAGTAGAAATACAAGTAGTATTCTTTACCATTAGTGTGTATTTTTGCTCATGTGTGTGTACTAAAATTTATATTGAAACACTTTTGTTTAAAAATCAGTTGGGGTAGTAAAGTTTCATCCCCCTTAGTCCATTTATTACATTATTTGACCAATAAGTTTTTGCTGGTAAGCCTCCTGGTTACATAACTTTTGAACAACAATGAGAGAATGAAAAATATATGCATGACAACATCTAAGCATTTTCAATCAAGCAATATAATCTTTTTTTTTTGTGAATCTAGAATTACTGTGGAAAATCAGGTTATAGATTGTTATTCTAAAGAAAAGGGGTACCTATCCTGTTTATAATCTAAAAATGTTATTCTATTAATTAAAAGTGACTTGCACTAGAATATCAAATTACATATATTTTATTATGAAGAAATTAACAGATGCTTCTTTGAATGATCTTAGAATAATGAGGTGACCTATAGTTTCTTCAGGATCACTTAAGCTACCCAGGAAATAGTGAAGAAGAAAACAAAGATGAATATAGAGTTCCAAAGGAAAGACAACTTGTCAAATATTAGAGGAGTAAACATACATCTTCCATTTTCTTCAATATGTAAAGATTTTTCTCTTACAGATCTACATAAATATACAACAGTATATTTCATATAGGGAAATATTCAGTATCTTTTTTGGGTTCCATATACTAATATAAGTCCATAAGAATAATAAAGCATCTCTAAATATCATTACTTTAGAAAATATGTTGTACTTACTCCATAGAAACCCCCAAAATGTATCTGCTATTGGAAGAGTTGTAATGTGATAATACTTCTCTTCAGATATAATTTAAATATAAAATATGTCACCAGAATCCACCCCTCTCCCAATTTTATCTAACAACCTCTAAATATGACTCTGCAATTCCATGCTAGTTTTTGGATCATATTGTGTATCCTGTCATAATCCTCATAGGTATTTTTCTCATTTTAGTGAATGTTAAGCTTGACAGCTAGAACTGTATATAAATAAGTTGGTCCTTAGAATGAGTGTTTTAATTATTAGTTTTAGTCTGTACACATCCATGAAGTTAATAAAGTACTCTACTTGTCATCAAGTCTGTTATAAGAGACACTCCATGACAAAGATATTTCATTTTTGCAATTAACTAACAGCTCACTTCCCTGTGTCCCGCAGATATATTTTAATTTTGTTATGTATCAACTAAAGAATGTCAGTGATGAGAATAGAATAAATAAGCCAGTATCTCAATTAAGAATGTGATTTTTGCAGTTTTAAAAATCATGGCTTCATTTATGTTTAATTGACAGCAACTAAAATAATGCAATGCATCTCTCATAATCAAGCAAGGAAAAATGTCCCTATTTCTCTGTAACTCTGCATTAGTAATTTAAAATTCTGAACACCCAAGAGGAGAAAAAACTTAGTAGAAACCATTATCAGTTGAAACACTTAACAGCTATTTGCTCTACAGCTCAGATTACAGAGCATTAATGAAGATAGCCCACCACAATGCAGGTAAAATCCACCAAAATGTGGATTTTCCACAGGGCTGTGCCCCACCTGACTTAATAAATCATTTGTTCTGGTGGGGTTTCTCCTATTTGCAATTGTAGAAGTTATGATGATTAGGGTATCAGAAAGTCTTAACACTTAGTCCTGTATCATACTACCTATATTACACTAGATACTTTACAAAATCGTTGTGAGACTCCGTTTCCTCACTTTCAAAATGCAGTACAATAATAGTACCCACCTCATACATTTATTTGTGAATTGAGTAAGATAATGAACATTAAATACTTTGCAGTATTTGCTATCTAGTGGGTGCTCAGCAGTGTTGGTTTTCTTTCCTTTGTTTAATTTCCCTCATCTCATTGACTGGAGTGAGAACCCTCATTCCACCATGCCATCTCCTTTGCAGTCTCTCTCTTTTTGTGGATTCTAACAGTGCTAGTTTAAAAAAGTTTCCCCAAAAGTACTTACAACTCAGGTATTTACAACTTTGTTTATGAGTTCTTTGGAGACAGAAATCATGTCATAATCTATCCTTCAGCCCAGAAAACATGCCCTACAAAATCCTACCTGCATCTGAGCCAGTCGGCATTTTTCTGTTCCATCATGGATGTCTTATGCAGCAGGCAGTGTGCTAAGCATAACGTGGGTTCAACCTATTTTTTTTTTTAAGAAGGGCTTGAGAAATTGACATATTATGTAAAAAACACATTGGTGTCATTGCTGTTTCTCTGTTCTAACATCCCAATCTGTTAATAGGGTCTAATAGTCTTTAATTCTTTTGACACTAGTCACTTTCCTTGTCTTTTTCTCCAACATCTAAATCAATGTGTGACTTATTTTACTAAAATAAAAACTCTCCCATTATTTATAGCTATGGATTTTATTGAAAAAAAAAAACACAAAAACAAAACATAAGACAAAACTAAAAATTTTTTTCCTCCTTTGCACATTCACCATTGCTCCATTTTGCAACTAGCCACTCCTCCTCTTCACTTTCATTCTTATGGAAGAAATTTATCTCCTGTTCATGTGTGCCCACTTCGGTAAGACTTTTCATCAGTAGTCTTCAAAAGATATTTTGTGTGCCTGATTAAAAAAAAAAAAAAATTGCTCTTTTTAAAATACATTACATTGTCTCATACATTTTTAAGACTGAATCAAAATATTTTATGTATTTAAATGGTTGAAATAGATTTAATTTCCAATATAGTACAAATATTGATGGTTTAAAATAAATATGGGGGCACTTGGGTGCCTCAGTCAGTTAAGCATCTGACTTTAGCTCAGATCAAGGTCTTATGGTCCTGGGATGGGCCCCACCCACATGGGCCTTTCCACTCAGCTGGGAGTTTACCTCCCCTCTCCTTCTGTTGCTGGTCCTCTCTCTTTCAAAAAAAAAAAAAAAAAAAAAAAGAAAGAAAGAAAGTCTAAAGATATATGTTACATTAATATTTTAATCATATTTAACAAAATACAAATGAATCCAGTCAATAAGCTGGTTTCTATAAAATAAAGTTGATGATGTATCTTTTATCATCATGAACTTGTATTTCCATTACACTGCTCAAAGAAGTTTGCCTTAGGGTAATGTATTTTATTCTTAAATTATTAATTGGCAATAAACACATACTCATATATACAACATACAATTTGTTACTGTTGTTTTCTTAAAAGTTTCCCATTACCATAATTATATAGGTGTGAAAATTTTCTTCTGATTTGAATTATCATTGCTATTATAATGACCACAAGTTAATCAAACTGACAAATTTAAAATTAAATATAAAGAAAACTATGTTGAAAATGTTAACTGAAAATTTACCATTTAATTGGAAAAATGGATTATTTATTTTTAAAATACTTATTTATGTATTTATTTGAGAAAGAGAGAGGGAGTGAGCAGGGGCAGTGGTGGGGGGAGGGAGAGGGCGAGAATCTCAAGCAGACTCCATGTAGACCACAGAGCCCATGTTTAGCTCTATTCCGTGACCCTGAGATTACAAGCTGAGCTGAAAACAAGAGTCAGCTGCTCAACCAAGTGAGACACTCAGGTGTCCTGGAAAACTGGAGATTTAAAATAAATTTATTAATTCACATGCTAGAATGAGTCATTTTATCAGTTTTATTAACATTTTTTATGTACTATTAAACAAATACAAATTCTGAGATCCTCTTTCCAAGGGATATGCTAACAATCACTGTGGAACATATTACTACACTTATTTTTCACGTTATATCAACTAACAATTCTATTAGGTAATACTAACATTTTTTGAACGTGAAGAATTGGAAAACTTCTGATTACAGCATAATTGACTACCAAGTCATAAGAATTATTTTCAGGACTACCACTAATATTGAGAATACTCTTTCATTTAGGTATATGTATTTCCTGGAGCAACATGCCTTGGTATAAATAGGAGGAAAAATGATTATGAGAAAAGTCAGGGGAAAACTGATCAGGCAGAACAACTTTAGGAACAAGTACATGTGAAAGGTGAGGATCTGAAATTAAATTGCTTAAAACCTTCTCTACCTCTGTCCCCAGGAAAATGTATTTGTATTCCTAGGAATATAGAGACTCCTGTGTCAAGATGGCAGTTATATGTCTCATCCCCCCTTTTGTACTTCACACTCCAAAAAACAAACAAACAAAAAAACCCAATACACTATTCTCAGAATTTGGTACCTTAGGTTGGGGAAAACTGACCTGGCAAAGCAGGACATACAGTTGCATTATGTCAGATATGATGGACCTATGGCTCAGTAGCTCTGATTGTTACCACTGCTAACCCACAGTTTAGCAAGGCATACTTCCAGAAGGCAGAAAAAGCTCTATCACACTTGAGAGATAAATCAGTGGCTAAACATAGATAAGGGACTGATCAAGAAGTATACTTACCAAAATATGAAAAAGGATTGTATGTGGGTGATGAACTGTTTATTTAGTTGTTTTTGTCTATCTTAGGTTGCTTTGTATTAAAAACACTTTATTTTTTTTTAAAGATTTTATTTATTTTGAGAGAGAGAGAGAGAGAGCAAGCACATCAGTGAGGGGGAAATGCATCGGGGAGAGGGAGAAGCAGACTCCCTGCAGATCAGGGAGCCCTATATGGGGCTCATTCCCAGGACTCTGGGATCATGACCTTAGCTGAGGGCAGATGCTTAACTGACTGAGCCACCCAAGCATCCCTTAAAGATTCTTTTAAATCTACATCTATCATATACACACACTATATATTATAAATAATCTGTAATCTTGTGGATTATTTTATTATGGTAATTTTCTGTTTTCTGCATCTCCAAAAACTCTTCTTAAAATGTTATGCAGAGGGAAATGTTTTCTCATAGCTTTTTTTTTGGGGGGGGGTTGTTTTACATATATATATATACACACACACACACACACACATATATATATATAAATATAAAAATTAACGGGGGTTATTTTATATATATTTAATTAACATATAATATATTATTTGTTTCAGGGATATGGCTCTATGATTCATCAGTATTACATAATTCACAGCACTCACCATAGCACATGTCTTCCCCAATGTCCATCACCTAGCCACCCCATTCCCCAACCCTTCTCCACTCCATAGTTCCTGCTTTATTTTGTAAAATAGGAATTTCCATGTTATGGGAAATTTGGGAAGAAGTATTGTCCTGCACTTTCTACTAGGCTCACTGGCTCTCCTACATGGAGTCATTTACCTGCTTAGTCAGACTGCAAAACTTCAATATCCTTCAGTCTCAATTTCCTCATCAGTTTAATTTAAAATAAAATATTTTATTTAACATGTAATGGTCCCTGAACATAGAAATACTATGTCTTTCTCCCTTCTGAACTTTGCATACCATAGACGTGGTGCATGCTGTGGGCGACATGAAGCTGGGTAGATAAATGCTTTCTATCTGGAACACACTATATGCACACTTGCAAATCCCAAAGTCTTTACACAGTGAGTCAGAAAGGAAAAGGAGCTATGATGAGCTACCCCACCTGCAAAATAAATAACATATCCTTAAATTGGTCAGTAGAATTGCTAATGATTTCCTGCAAAGTCATGTGGTATAAAACTCAGGGAGCCATAAACATTCAGTCTATAGGTTTGTGGCACCAGCAAACAGAGACAAACAAAAAAAGAAATAGTAGGAGGGCTGGAGAGAATTAAAAAACAAACAAACAAACAACAATAACAACAACAAAAACAAAACAGAGAGGATTGCCTGTGTGGCTTAGTGGGTTAAGCCTCAGCCTTCCTCTCAGGTCATGGTCTCAGGTCATGGTCTCAGGGTCCTGGGATGGAGCCCTGCATTGGGCTCTCTGCTCAGGAGGGAGCCTGCTTTCCCCTCTCTCTCTGCCTGCCTCTCTGCCTACTTGTGGTCTCTCTCTCTCTTTGTCAAATAAATAAATAGAATCTTAAAAAAAAAAAAACAACTAGAGAGACCATTTTTTCATTTTAAACTGAATGGAATTGTTCTGTCACTTTGAAACTTACTCTTTACTCAAATTTTAATATATTTGAAGTTTTAAATATACTAGGGAAGCACCTTATCTAAAAACAGACCTACCAACATTATGCTCTTGCTTTAATTCCTCTTTCTACCTCTTCAATATCCTTTGGACTACTTTTACATAATCTTTTTTTCTTAATCTTATTTTCTGTTTCTTATTTTGAAATTCTAATGGGACCAGAGTCAGAGACTATCTCCCTACAAGCTGCAGTGAAGCAGCAGGTGAGCAGGACAGTGCATTGATCCTCTGAACCTCTTCGTATAAATGATGATTATGCCCTTGAAACGTAAAATGCAATTGTGGAGGAGAGAAAAGTTAAATAGAATGAGGCATATCAAGCATTGAGGCTGCTGATCACAGATGGGCCAAACACTTTAAATATTTTATAAAAATCACTCATATCTTTATCCTTCTATGTTGGCTCTTCTCAGAAGCCACTTATTATTTTAAACATAAATCTAGGTTATTTGGCACTCTCTTTAATGTTCATCACCTTATGAATACAAACACACATTCACATCTCATTTTTAATTTGCCTATTTTTTTCTAAGCTGAGTCTGATATCTCTTCTACTGATCCCCTCCATGTATTTCCTTCCCTGTCATACACTAGGAAAAATTCCAAATTTTCATGTTTCTGGTTCATTTTCTTAAATATATGCATGTGTGTGTATGTGTGTGTATATATATCCATTTTTAAAATATCACTATGTGTTCACACTATTAGCTCTTAACAGGAAGGAAAACATTCCATGCATAACATGAGGATATACAATATAATAATAACAGTATGACAAGATAGGTACGTCTTCATATGGCAGAATTAAACTAAGTTGTGATTCTCCTAAAAGTTATTAACTATGTCAGATCACATTTTGTTTATGTATTTTCCAACAGATATATACACTTTAAATCCTAAAGTCTGAAATTTACCTTTTTGTAGGTTTGAATGTTCACTCTTCAGAGCATGGTTTAATCAATCTTTATGCAATCTTAATTTCTGGATATGAAAATGTTTCAATGATAGGTAGTTATTAAAAAACTGCTCTGAGCAGAATATGAATTAATTAATACTCCTTGAAGTGGATTGGAATGTTTAATTCATTCCTGAACATGAAAGAAAGCATCCTTAACATGGTATTTAGAACTATGACATATATAAAGCCATATCAACATGTATATACCGAGAAAAAAATATATACCAGCTTATCCACAAGTAAAAAAAAATATATATATATATATATATATATATACACACACACACATTTATATATACATATATAGAGAGAGGCATAGGTATTCTTTGTGTCATTTATCATCTACAGTTACAACATTAATACATGGCTTTTCCCTTGATTCTGGAATAGATATATATTGCTTGATGATAATTTACATGGCCAAAAGTAATTCAATCTGACAACAGTAAGGACCAAAGGAATTAATTCAGAAATATTTGCAAGAGAATTTAAATAAAAACCAGAAGCTTTCATGAAACTTTTTTATAAGGAGGGATCTGGAAGTCCAGGAAAGGTATATGCTTCAACTGTAGATACATTTGGTATATAAAGATGTTCTTGGTGAAATGATTGGGAGCATGAAGATGAGTTCAATATGGGGGAAGAGTGGGGTTACTGGAAAAGGAGGCACTTCAGGCAATATTCAATCCATATATACAAATTTAGCATTTACTATTCATTCAACAACATCTTAACAAATATTATGTGGCAATCAGTATTTTAGGTACTGGTAATAAAACAGTGAATAAACAGACACTACTTACTCTCAAGAGGCCTACTTTTTATTAGTGGGGAAGTAAACAGTATATACATAATCAAAAAATCTCATATAGCACATGGAAAATATGCAACAGAGAAGACCTTTTTAAAAAAAATATTTATTTATTAGAGAGAGAGAGAGTACACACAAGCTGGGTGAGTGGCAGGCAGAGGGAGAAGCAGGCTTCTCACCATGCAAAGAGCCCAGTGCAGGACTCGGTCCCAGAACCCTGGGATCATGACCCAAGCTGAAGACAGACACTTAACTGACTGAGCCACCCAGGCTTCCCAAGAAAGACTTTTTGAAGAGGTGACATTTGATTTAAAACTTAATGACTGACAGAAAATATGGTTGTAAGTTCTGGGAACTTAGAAAGTGCTATGAATTGGTGACCCAAAAACTATTTACAACACTTCTTGTTCCCACTTCTACTACTGCAAAAGCTAAAAAGTTCAACCTTCTTTTCATCTAGATCTGTCAATGTGACATATTGGTCAATGTGATAAAGTATCACATATGAGAATGGAGTTTTCCTACCAACATGTATGGAGAAATTCTGATAAGGAAAAGACTTTGGGCCTTCTCACCTTATTCCTACCTGTACATGGATGTGATGCCTGAAGGTAAAGAAGCTATATTTCTTTCATAAAGATAGAAGACAAAATATGGTTGTGCAGAGATACAAGAATCCTGAATCTTTTAGGATATGCTTGAACCATCAGATCATTTCTAGACACCCTACTCTTAAATTTTTATAGAATAAGACAAATTAACCCCTTTTTCCTTTAGACCATTATGAGAGAAGTTCTGGTTACTCATTATTGAACACAGTTATAACACTTACAACAATTGTAACTGATGGATAAAGAAAATCTTACAAGGGGAACAAGCCAGTTTAGTGTAAGGCATAGACAGAAGGCCAGTGTCATTGGAACAAAATGTATGGGAGGGGGGTAGGTCAAAACTGATCTAGAGTCTTTTAGTCTGTATGCCTTGTCAATACCTACTTTGCAACTCTATTGACCCTTATCCCCACCTGTCTTCTTACTCCATGCTTGTTCCCTCCACCCCTTGGGCTACCTGGTATGATAATGCCCGAGGGGTCCCTGGGATTTATATTTTGAGGCTGACAGACCCACCTTTGGCCTGGGTTAAATGAAGGAGAGTAGAAGACTTTTTCCCCATAAACTAGGAATCAAGAAACAAACAAAAAACACACTTTTGTTGTTGTTGTTGTTGAGCCCATTTTTGATCCACTTGTTAAGCTGCTTTAAACGCTATCAGCTGGTACAATATTAGATGCCATAGGAGAAGCTGGTTCATGAAGGAAGATATTAATAGTGTTTTACATTGAATGAGTTTAAACAACTTGATCAGCCTACTATAATGATTTGATTGTCAAGTTCAGATTTCAGGGAAGTTCATTTCAATTGAATAAAGATTAATAAGTAGATGTTAAAAAATGCAAATAGAGGATTGACTGGAGCAAAGTGTAAGAGAAACTGTCTCAAGAGGTATGTTCTAATAATGAGGACTAGGGATTGGGAGTTAGTAAATGGGAACAAGATAGTTATGCAAATTGCATTAAATCAGCTGAGGAACATGCCAAGCTAACTATTTCTGTCAGTCCAACTGGGGTTTTGCTTCCTTCTGTGGTTGATTAATTCTAATGTGGCCATATTATTTATCCTCCATACTGGGACACTTTAAGAGTGAATGGGGGTTAAAATTACCTAATATATCATGAAAATACACATAATTGGGGACAATCTTAGCCAAATGGAAATAAAAGATAAAAATGTCCACTGTAGTTAATGCAGAATTGATGCAGAGTCCCTCTTCAGCAAACTTCCATTCTGGATGACTAACCGCCTGAATCAGATATTGTCAAAGCTAAAGCCCTAAAGAACATTAATATTTTTGTCTGATTTTTATGTTATCTTTTTGTTGAGATATGCTTTATATATATTGTTAGGCTTTGGTCATAAATTCTTGTAACCCATAGTTCTATCAAGATATAGAACCTTTCGGTCTCCCCAGAAAACTGCCTCATGCCTCTTCTCAGTAGTTTTCTGCCCCAAGTAACTTCTGTTCTAATATCAATCACCTTAAATTAGTTTGCTTGTTGTATGACTACATATAAATTAGCATAGTTTTACTTATTTTGTGTTTGATTTCCCCCAGAGAATACTATGCCCACGAAATCCAACCTTGTTGTTTCGTATGTTAATAGTATGTTCCTTTTTATTGCTGAATAGGGTCTACCCAAATGTCGTTAATTTTCTCAAAACAAATCTTATTCTTAAAAATTGATTTCCTATGCTGAAATATGATATATGACAAAGAGAAACTTAGAGATAGGGAGAACATCAGAAGCCATCTGTATCCGATTATAAATTAGTCTATACGTGTAATTTCTACAGAATGTATCAAAAAGTAGAAGAGATTTATAAAGTATAAATTTAAGCAGGACCCAAGGGTTACAAAGTTATTCCTTTTATTTGGTAAGTTTTATGCCTTCTCAAGCCTACTTAAAATCTATTCTTCAGGAAAAACTTTAGAGAGAAGTAGCAGAGGTAAATACTACAATATATTTACATTGATTTGATGAGAGAAATAAGATCATCTTAAGCAGTCTATCTCAAAAAGGCCAAATATATTAATATCTGGTATCTATCATCTCATTATTGATTAACTCTCATGCTTATATATTTCTTTTATTACAGAGGATCTACCAATGGAACATAGGTCAATTACAAATGTATGATTATTCTATAAATGTACAAGGTGTGCCAAATTAACAAATGCTTATTGGACTTACTTTCAGATATATTTTATTTTTAGTAGTTCTATTTAATTAAACAATAAAGCTAGAAACTTAACTGAATATGAAGCTTCCATGAATTCTATTTTTTTCTCCACTCACTAAGTCCATATTCCATTGTTTTCGAACTTGCAGCCTTCTTGTAATTAAATAAATGAATTTTTATGATGGTAAGCAATCATAGAGTGACATTCATTTTCTTTGGGGAGAACTGAAAAGAAACAAATCATTACTCTCCTTTGAGATAGATTTTCCAGTCTTCATTCTCGGTATAGATAATTGTCAAGATGAGACTTAAAGAATTAGAAGTAGTTGGGCTTGCAATGAACTGAGTGAGGAACAGAAGTTCAGACAGAAGTTCATGCAAAATCCCTAATTTAGAAAAGGACTTGGCAAGTAACAAAAGTCGATCGTTAGTAATCAGGAGAAAAGTGGCATAACACAAATTCAGAAATATAGGTAAAAAATTATTATTGTTATAGTGGTAAGATCATTATAAAAACATGCACATTAAGACTGCAAAAAGATTCTCCCCAGCACTAATGAAAGCTATGCCTCTATGCACAACTATATCCCTTACATTATTCGAGGTTTAGGAAAACTTTAAATAACTTTAAATAACTTTCTCTAATCCTAAAGTGTCTTAGTAATGTTTACCTGACATGAAAGGGTTAAATGACAATGTTAGCACCTTAGCCAGAAATTGCAATAAGCCAGGAAACTTTAAATAACTTTCTCTAATCCTAAAGTGTCTTAGTAATGTTTACCTGACATGAAAGGGTTAAATGACAATGTTAGCACCTTAGCCAGAAATTGCAATAAGCCAAAAAAGAGATGTTTGTATAAGGGCATGTAGTTAGATATAAAAAATATTCTTAGTGCTCCTTCAGACTATGATAATTAGGTGAAGAGTTAAAGAAGAGATATACATAACTTTTGGGCAAAATATGTAACTTTTTGTCTCTCTTGCTTATCATTTTTAAAACAGGTGAAAATATTCCTATGTTATGGGATCATTGTGAGGATAAAAATTACAACACATGAAAAATCTTAGGAAAATGCCCAGTACCTAGAAACTTGTCAACACATGTTAGTTGCTGCTATTGCTGTTGTTATAAGCTGTATAAAATGGTGTGTTGGTTATTGTGGAAAGCACTGTTATCAACAGATTCCTTAACTACCAACTGGAGTGATGAGAATTCTTGTCTCTTATTTTACTAGAAGGGGGAAATGGATCTGGATAGATTAGGTGAATGGCATATGAAGAAGTTTTATTTATTCTGTATTATATGAGAATGAACATTTCTTAGTCGAGACATAATTAAAGATTACTCATCTTAAGTTTCAGCTATAAAGTTTATATACTGCCCTTAAATAATAGAAATTGCCTACCATCTTTTTTTAAAAAGGAAGAGTTGTCTGAGAAAAATACTTAGCATTACATTTTTGAAGTATAAATTCTCCAGTGGAGAGCATTCCATTGGCATGGGTTTTTAGTATCCCTGAAATAATTTATTCTTGCTTAGTTCTAAAATAAATAAATAAATTAATTAATTAAAAAACAGCAAACAAAAAAACTTCAGATGAAAAATATCCATATAATAAAATATTGACCCACGTTTGAATTATATAAGAAACCATGTAATTGTAATCACTAACACACACACACACACACACACACACACACACACACACATCTCCACTGCTTACCTCTTAAAACAAATTGTTATTTGGAACTAGTGGTTTCTCTAATTTTCTATTAAATCCTATAGCATATTCCTTACTACCACTCATCTTCCTATTTAAGAAAATGCTGCATTGTTATACTCTTCTTTTAAACAGTGGGTTTTTTGGTAATTTTCTTTATTTAACTAAATGATTATTGAAATTGTGTTATCTTTATACATATTTCAGGATAATGGGAGGAAAAAATAGTTAAAAATTTCCAACAAACACTGTTGAAATACTTACTGTTTTTGCAAATAAGACAGATTTGAGGTTAACCTTTGTATTGACCAATTTCAGTTATATCTCTGCATCCTATGGACTACTCAAATTTCGTTTCCAGTAAAGAGAGAGAACACTGAGAGAGAAAGAGAGGGAAGGTATCTCAGAGGTCTTTAAATAGATGAGTAATCCAAACATCATGTAATAGACAATTGAAGTAATGGCTTCTAAATTGACCATGTTCGCTGACCTTCTCCTTCTGATTCTAGGCTTGACTATGTGACTTGCTTTGATTAGTGGAATAATAACAAAGGCAACGTAAACAGACTCTTAAAAAGCATTTGTTCTTTTTTTCAGGTGTTGCACTCAGGAGTACTTTCACCCTCTCTTAGTCAGTTTAGGCTTCTGTAGAAGAATACCATAGACTGAGTGGGTTAAGCAGCAAACGTTTTTTTCTCACAGTTCTGGAGGTTGTGATGTCCAATATCAAGGTGCTGACAGATCTGGTGTCAGGTGAGGTTCCACATTCTAGTTTGCAAATGGCCACCTTCTCATTATGTCCTCATATGCTGGGATGGGGAGTGGGAAGAGAAGGAATTTAGTCTCCGGTCCTTTTATTTCCTTATAAGGGCACTAATTTCATTATGAGGGACTTACTCTCATGACCTAATCTAATACTAATAACCTCCCAAAGGCCCTACCTTCTAATACATATTTTTAGGGGATAGGGTTTCAACATGAATTTGGGTGGGAGTACACAAATATACAGTCCATGCCACACCCCTTTCACATGAAGAGGCTTGAGCCAGACTGTTACTTGATGAAAGGTGAATGTTCAGTTCCCTTCGTGATCCCACATGATAGGCAATTGCATTCCAGAAACAGGGCCACATAGTGACTAGCAGCATCCTGAACATGCATGTGTGAGCCCAATCAAAAGCAATGAAAGAGATGCTTACCTTAACCAAGCCCAAATCACAAAAGAATCGTGAGTTAAATAAATAGCAGTTGCTTTAAACTACTAAATTCTGGAGAGTTTTGTATCAAAAACTAAATGCTATAACCATAATCTCATTTTAAGGACATGGTTTTTGAGTTTTCAAATGATATCAATTACTGCAACTTGAATCTACCAGCAGACATAGTATGGTGCACTCAAATGGAGATGGTTTGTAAAAGTTTTAATGAAAGAACTATACTTATGTAAAACACAGGAATAGACCAAATTTAAAGAAAACACAAAGATTGGTATAGTATCCCAGGATTTGTAATGGAAGGACCATTTTATCACTCAGAAGGCTGCAAAGCTGATGTTAGAAAGTTTTTCCTGAAAGTCAATGATTGAAAGAAATGGGATCTTTTATTCAAGAAATGCAACCAGTTTATGTGAAATCTACCTAGTATCCTAGCTTAACATCACTTTCCTCTATAATTCTAATAACATAATGTAATTGCTATTGGATCACACAAATGTATTCATTTAATAGAACTCATCACTTGAAAATATTAGGAAAATATAACGGGGTGGAGAAAGATAGATTTACCAATAAGAACCAAGAAATAATTCTAATATTAGAGAAAGTAAATTTCTAATATCAGAGATATACTAATATCAGAGAAAGTAAACTTTTAAAGCAAGAAGAATTTCAAGAAAGAAAGAGACATTGTTTAACAATGATAGTTCTATTCACTAGGAAATTATTGTAGTTTTAATTTATATGCACATACTAATCTAGCTTCAGAATATATAAAGCAAATACTGTGAAATCTAAATGGAAAGACAGAAAACTCCCCAAGCAAAGTGAAAGATTTTAATGGATATATTACACTAAACACTAAAAAAATTAGAGAAGAAGTCACCAAGAGTACGGTAAACATCAACTGCAACCTCAAACCCAAATTTGTTGAGATGCTCATGCATGTGTTCACAAACACAACAATATGGGTAAAATACCTTATAAAAAAGAAACAAAGTATACATAATTTAAGTGAATATACACTATTTAAAATGTCTACATTCTAGGTCAGTAATATAAGCTTTAAAAATTTTTAAATAATTGAATTCATACAGATTATGTTCTTTTTTAAAGAGTTTATTTGAGAGAGAGAGAGAGAGCGAGCACAAGTAGTGGGGAGAGAGAGAGGCAGGCTCCCTGCTCAGCTGGGAGCCTGACATAGGGCTTAATCCCAGGACCCTAGGATCATACCTAAGCTGAAGGCAGATGCTTAACTGACTGAGCCACCCACGCACCCCACAAATTATGTTCTTGAACAAAGGTGGAATTTAATTAGGAATCAATAAAAAGGTAATTAGAAAATCTCTAAATTTGGGACACCTGGGTGGCTAAGTTTGTTAAGCAGCTGCCTTCAGCTCAGGTCAAGATCCTGGGGTCCTAGGATCGAGTCCCACATATGGCTCCTTGCTCAGTGGGGATCCTCCTTCTCCCTCTGCCTCCTGCTCCTCCCGCTTGAGCTCTCTTGCTCTTTCTCTCTCTCTTTCTCTCTGATAAATAAATAAATAAAATCTTTTAAAAAAAGAATATCTCTAAATTTGGAGAAAATAGAAAATGGGATTTTAATAAACACATTGGCCAAAAGAAATCACAATGAATTGAAAATAATTTATTTTTTTTTTGTTTTTTTTTTAAATTTTTTATTTATTTTCAGCGTAACAGTATTCATTGTTTTTTCACCACACCCAGTGCTCCATGCAATCTGTGCCCTCCCTAATACCCACCACCTGGTTCCCCCACCCTCCCACCCCGCCCCTTCAAAACCCTCAGGTTGTTTTTCAGAGTCCATAGTCTCTCATGGTTCACCTCCCCTTCCAATTTCCCTCAACTCCCTTCTCCTCTCCATCTACCCTTGTCCTCTATATTATTTGTCATGCTCCACCAATAAGTGAAACCATATGATACTTGACTTTCTCTGCTTGACTTATTTCACTCAACATAATCTCTTCCAGTCCTGTCCATGTTGCTACAAAAGTTGGGTATTCGTCCTTTCTGATGGAGGCATAATACTCCATAGTGTATATGGACCACATCTTCCTTATCCATTCATCCGTTGAAGGGCATCTTGGTTCTTTCCACAGTTTGGCGACCGTGGCCATTGCTGCTATAAACATTGGGGTACAGATGGCCCTTCTTTTCACTACATCTGTATCTTTGGGGTAAATACCCAGCAGTGCAATTGCAGGGTCATAGGGAAGCTCTATTTTTAATTTCCTGAGGAATCTCCACACTGTTCTCCAAAGTGGCTGCACCAGTTTGCATTCCCACCAACAGTGTAAGAGGGTTCCCCTTTCTCCACATCCTCTCCAACACACGTTGTTTCCTGTCTTGCTAATTTTGGCCATTCTAACTGGTGTAAGGTGGTATCTCAATGTGGTTTTGATTTGAATCTCCCTGATGGCTAGTGATGATGAACATTTTTTCATGTGTCTGGTAGCCATTTGTATGTCTTCATTGGAGAAGTGTCTGTTCATATCTTCTGCCCATTTTTTAATATGATTATCTGTTTTGTGTGTGTTGAGTTTGAGGAGTTCTTTATAGATCCTGGATATCAACCTTTTATCTGTACTGTCATTTGCAAATATCTTCTCCCATTCCGTGGGTTGCCTCTTTGTTTTGATGACTGTTTCTTTTGCTGTGCAGAAGCTTTTTATCTTGATGAAGTCCCAGAAGTTCATCTTTGCCTTTATTTCCTTCGCCTTTGGAGACATATCTTGAAAGAAGTTGCTATGGCTGATATCAAAGAGGTTACTCCCTATGTTCTCCTCGAGGATTCTGATGGATTCCTGTCTCACGTTGAGGTCTTTTATCCATTTCGAGTTTATCTTTGTGTACGGTGTAAGAGAATGGTCAAGTTTCATTCTTCTACATATAGCTGTCCAGTTTTCCCAGCACCATTTATTGAAGAGACTGTCTTTTTTCCACTGGATATTTTTTCCTGTTTTGTCAAAGATTATTTGACCATAGAGTTGAGGGTCCATATCTGGGCTCTCTACTCTGTTCCACTGGTCCATGTGTCTGTTTTTATGCCAGTACCATGCTGTCTTGGTGATCACAGCTTTGTAGTAAAGCTTGAAATCAGGTAACGTGATGCCACCAGTTTTATTTTTGTTTTTCAACATTTCCTTAGCAATTCGGGGTCTCTTCTGATTCCATACAAATTTTAGTATTATTTGCTCCAGCTCTTTGAAAAATACTGGTGGAATTTTGATTGGAATGGCATTAAAAGTATAGATTGCTCTGGGCAGTATAGACATTTTAACGATGTTTATTCTTCCCATCCAAGAGCATGGAATGGTCTTCCATCTTTTTGTGTCTTCTTCAATTTCTTTTAGGAGTGTTCTGTAGTTCCTCGAGTACAGATCTTTAACCTCTTTGGTTAGGTTTATTCCGAGGTATCTTATGGTTTTTGGTGCTATAGTAAATGGAATTGATTCTCTAATTTGCCTTTCTGTATTTTCATTGTTAGTGTATAAGAAAGCCACTGATTTCTGGACATTGACTTTGTATCCTGCTACATTACTGAATTGCTGTATGAGTTCTAGTAGTTTGGAGGTGGAGTCTTTCAGGTTTTCCATATAAAGAATCATGTCATCTGCGAAGAGAGAGAGTTTGACTTCTTCCTTGCCAATCTGGATACCTTTTATTTCTCTTTGTTGTCTGATTGCTGTTGCTAGGACTTCTAATACTATGTTGAACAAGAGTGGTGAGAGTGGGCATCCTTGTCGTGTTCCTGATCTCAATGGGAAGGCTGCAAGCTTTTTCCCATTGAGGATGATATTTGCTGTGGGTTTTTCATAGATAGATTTGATGAAGTTCAGGAATGTTCCCTCTATCCCTATACTTTGAAGCGTTTTAATCAGGAACGGATGCTGGATTTTGTCAAAAGCTTTTTCTGCATCAATGGAGAGGATCATGTGGTTCTTCTCTCTTCTCTTATTGATTTGTTCTATCACATTGATTGATTTGCGAATGTTGAACCATCCTTGTAACCCAGGGATGAATCCTACCTGGTCATGGTGGATAATCTTTTTAATGTGCTGTTGGATCCTGTTTGCTAGGATCTTGTTGAGAATCTAAGCATCCATATTCATCAGTGAGATCGGTCTGAAATTCTCCTTTTTGGTAGGGTCTTTGCCTGGTTTGGGGATCAGGGTGATGCTGGCTTCATAAAAAGAGTCTGGAAGTTTTCCTTCTGCTTCAATTTTTTGAAACAGCTTCAGGAGAATAGGTATTATTTCTTCTTTGAAAGTTTGATAGAATTCCCCAGGGAATCCGTCAGGTCCTGGGCTCTTGTTTTTTGGGAGGTTTTTGATCACTGCTTCAATCTCGTTACTAGATATCGGTCTATTCAGGTTGTCAATTTCTTCCTGGTTCAATTTTGGGAGTTTATAGTTTTCCAGGAATGCATCCATTTCATCTAGGTTGCTTAGCTTATTGGCATATAACTGTTGATAATAGCTTCTGATGATTGTTTCTACTTCCTTGGTGTTAGTTGTGATCTCTCCCTTTTCATTCATAATTTTATTAATTTGGGCTTTCTCTCTTTTCTTTTGGATTAGTGTGGCCAATGGTTTATCGATCTTATTGATTCTTTCAAAAAACCAGCTTCTAGTTTCGTTGATACGTTCTACTGTATCTCTGGTTTCTACCTCGTTGATCTCTGCTCTAATCTTGATTATTTCCCTTCTTACGTGTGGAGTTGGTTTGATTTGTTGTTGTTTCTCCAGTTCTTTAAGGTGTAGAGACAGCTGGTGTATTCTGGATTTTTCAATTTTTTTGAGGGAGGCTTGGATGGCTATGAATTTCCCCCTTAGGACCGCCTTTGCTGTATCCCATAGGTTTTGGAGTGAAGTGTCTTCGTTCTCATTGGTTTCCATAAATTGTTTAAGTTCTTCTTTGATCTCCTGGTTGATCCAAGCATTCTTAAGCAAGGTGGTCTTTAGCTTCCAGGTATTTGAGTTCCTTCTGAACTTTTCCTTGTGATTGAGCTCCAGTTTCAAAGCATTGTGATCTGAGAATATGCAGGGAATCATCTCAGTCTTTTGGTATCGGTTGAGCCCTGATTTGTGACCCAGTATGTGGTCTATTCTGGAGAAGGTTCCATGTGCACTTGAGAAGAATGAGTATTCTGTTGTTTTAGGGTGGAATGTTCTGTATATATCTATGAGGTCCATCTGGTCCAATGTGTCATTCAATGCTCTTATTTCTTTATTGATTTTCTGCTTCGATGATCTGTCTATTTCTGAGAGAGGCGTGTTAAGATCTCCTACTATTAATGTATTCATATCAATATGACTCTTTATCTTGATTAATAGTTTTCTTATGTAATTGGCTGCTCCCATATTGGGGGCATAGATATTTACAATTGTTAGATCATCTTGGTGAATAGTCCCTTTAAGAATGATGTAGTGTCCTTCTGTATCCCTGACTACTGTCTTTAGTTTAAAATCTAGTTTATCTGATATGAGAATCGCTACCCCGGCCTTCTTTTGAGGCCCATTGGCGTGAAAGATGCTTCTCCATCCCTTCACTTTCAGTCTGGGTGTATCTTTAGGTTCAAAATGGGTCTCTTGTAGACAACATATGGATGGGTCCTGTCGTTTTATCCAATCTGCAACCCTGTGTCGTTTTATGGGTGCATTTAGGCCATTCACATTGAGAGTGATTATTGAGAGATACGTTTTTATTGACATTGTGTTATCTTTGAAGTCTTTCTTTCTGTCGATTGTCTCTATATTTCTGTTCAATGCTATTCTTAGGATTTTTCCTCTTTTATAGAACCCCCCTTAATATTTCCTGCAGTGTCGGCTTGGTGGTTGCATAGTCTTTCAAGCCTTGCCGGTCTTGGAAACTCTTTATCTCTCCATCCATTTTGAATGTCAGTCTTGCTGGATAAAGTATTTTTGGCTGCATGTTCTTCTCATTTAGTGCCCTGAATATATCTTGCCAGCCCTTTCTGGCTTGCCAGGTCTCTGTGGACAGGTCTGACGTTATTCTGATGGGCTTTCCTCTGTATGTAAGGAGGTTCTTTGTCCTAGCAGCTTTCAAGAGATTGTATCTACAATTATGATTCCTCAATTTTACTATGAGGTGCCTGGATGTTTTTTTTGAATTTATAATCTTGGGGGGGGGGCCTTTCTACTTCTAGTACATGAACACTTGTTCCATTCGCAAGATTGGGAAAATTTTCATGAAAAACTTGTTCCACTATATCTTCTAGACTTCTTTCTTTCTCCTCCCCTTCAGGGATTCCAATAATTCTGACATTGGAACGTTTCATGGCATCATTTATTTCCCTGATTCTGTTTTCGTGGCTTCTAAGCTGTTTGTTCCAGGCTTCCTCCTGATCCTTTCTCTCTATTTGTTTGTCCTCCAGATCACTAATTCTATCTTCTGTCTCAGTTACCCTAGCTTTTAGAGAATTTAGATTAGATTGGAACTCATTGAGAGCGTTGTGAACCTCATCCCTGGTGGCCTTCAGCTCTGCCCTAACATTATGAACCTCCTCTCTGGTCGCTTTCAATTCTGCCCTAATCAATTCTGTTTGGTCATCCATGGCTTTCTCCAACCTAGCTATTGCCTGGATAATTGTTAGCCTGAATTCTCTTTCTGACATATTGTCTATGTTGATAGCCGTTAGCTCTGTTGCAGAAGGCCCATCCTCTGTATTTTTCTTCTGTTGGGGATTCCTCCTCCTAGTCATTTTGGTGAGAGATGACTGGACAGATGTAGCTGGATGTATTGACCGTGGTGCAGTCAAGGTGCACCCTGGAAGGCTTCTGAGCACTCAGGATTCCCCACCCAAATGAGAGAAAAAAGAAAAGAAAAAGAAAAAAGAGGGAGAGAGAGAGACAGGAAAAAAAGGGAAGATAAAAGTGAAGGTTCAGCCCAAATGGGCCCCAGGGTAAGGTTTATGACGTATACAAACAAAAACAGACAAACAAAAAGACTGATAAAAGTATATGACGAGAGAAAAAAAATATATATATAAGCAAAAAAAAGGAGGAGCCTCGTCAAGAAGAACCCCAAGTATAAGATTTATATACTATCTGGACAAACATAAATACACAGAGACACTGGCAGAAGAAAAAGATGGGAGCATGGTTATAGATTCTCGGTGTGGGCGAGGAAGGTTATTTTGATTCTTCCTGGATGTATCTTGATATCTTTGTTAAAGGACTCAACTTTCCTAAGAAAAAGGGGGATTAAAAATTGGTTCACCTATAGGGGTCGCATTGCTTGGAGAAAGGGGGTTACCTTGAAGTTTAACTCTATATGAATATTAGAAAATAAAAATAAAAAAGGAATAAACTGGACTAAACTAAATTAAAAATTTTTTTAAAAATTAAGAAAATAGAAAAGCAAAAGAAAAACACATGTGTATGTATCAAAAAATTCAGGTTAGAAGTTTATCATGGAATTTGATGTACTGGACATCTCACTGTGATGGTAAATAGGTTAAAAAATTATCTATATAAAAAAAGAAAAAAAATGAACCAGAATAGTGGGAAAGAATTAAAAATAAAAGTTGTATCTATGAAGTAGTGGTGGTTGTTCTCTTGTAGTCTTTTTTTTTTTTTTTTTTCCTGATTTGTTTTCTGGGGGAGGGGGCTGCCACCTGGGTTTTCAGTCAATGATGTTCCCTGAGTTAAGTCCTCCCAACCCCCTCAAGGGGGTGGGCTCTGAGAAAAACGTTTTTTTCAGGTTTTTGTTCTCTGGAGGTTTTTATGTTTGTTCACTTCTTTTCTCTCGCCTTGACAGCTTTTGATGGTTTTTGGAGGTTTAGAGGAAAGAAAACTGCACCCCAACCTCCCTCTCAGAGAGAAGCCTCAGTCTGCTCCCCTGCAGGTGCTGCAGCCGCTGGGCCGCGGGCAGAGCAGGTTCTGAGTCACGGTCCCTGGGGACGCAGGATCTCCTGCTTGTATGCAAAACCAAGGCAGCTGTGGCTGTCTGGGCAGCTCCAGACCGCCAGAGACGTTCCAAGCAGCAATCGCACACTGAGATTTTCCCGCTGGCTGGGGCTGAGAGCTCAGGGCTTGCGCGCACCTCTCCCAGGGGATGGTTTGGGGCGCGGCGCCTCCAGCTCTATCGGCTCTATCGCCGCGTGGGTCTATCACCGCGTGGGTCCCAGAACACCAGGCTGGGCGTTCGTGCACCTCTCTCAGGGGAGGTTGAGGCACGCGCGCATCTCCAGGAAGGTGCGCGTTCTGCCGTCTGGCGTGGCCCCAGCCCCTCACGGGAGCCGGACTCCACCCGTTCTCGGGCACACTGGCGGCTCCGGGACAAAGACCAGGTTTCTCCGCCGCACTCTCCGGCTCAGCGCCAGGGGATGCTGCCCTGGGTCTGGGGACTTAAGCCCCTATCCCTATCCGCCCCGATTCCCACAATTTCCCCGCGCGAGTCTTTGCTCTTTTGAGTGCTTTCAACCAGACTCCAAGTTAATGCTGGTCCCCAGATGCCGGGCACTCTCGTATTGGGGTATTATTTTCCAGTCGGTCGCCTCTGGTGGCTCCCTCCCCCTTTTGTTTATCTTCCGATATCAGTCCGACGTTCCCACTCCACTTTACCTGCCCACTGGCGTCTTCTGGTCCCCGTAGAGATCCAGACGTGTATAATTCTGATCTCAGGCTGATTTCATGGGTGATCGGAGTTCTTTGGTAGGTAATCAGCTCACTTTAGGGTGCAGATTGAAAAGGCGCCTCCTCCTACTTCCCCGCCATCTTGTCTCCGAAAATAATTTATTTTTACTTTAATGTTAATACAGTAATTTTATAGTTTTTGTGTTGCTAAAATATGTTTAAAGAAAAATAATATTAAATGCTTACATTTGAATGAAGAAAGTCTGGAAATCAGTGATCTAAATAACTACCTCAAAAAAGTTAAGAGGGGCACCTGGGTGGCTCAGTTGGTTAAGTAACTGCTTTTAGCTCAGGTCATGATCCTGTAGTCTTGGGAGTGGAGACACAAGTCAGGCTTCCTGCTCAGTGGGGAGCCTGCTTATCCCTCACCCTCAGCCCCTCCTCCTGGGCCATGCTCTCTCTTTCTCTCTCTCTCTCAAATGAATAAATAAATAAAAATATAATCTTAAAAAAAAGTAAAGATAGAGCAATATAAACTGAAAAAATAAAGTGAAAGATACAATAAGCTTCAGAAATTAGTGAAGTAGAAAGATATTTACAATAGAAAAACATTAACAAAGCCAAAATTTGTTTTTTTTCCTAAAGTTGAATAGTATATATTTTTTAAGAATTTATTTATTCACAGACCTGTACCCCTGGGGCTAATAATACATTATATGTTAACAAAAAATAAAAAAAATTCAAAAAAGAATTAATTTATTTATTTTATGGGGAGGGGGGAGTGGAGAGCAAGCACAAGTAGGGTGGCAGCAGTCAGAGGGAGAAGCGGGGTCCCCACTGAACAAGAAGCCTGAAGTGGGGTTTGATTCCAGAACCCTGGGATCCCAACCCAAGCCAAAGGCAGCTGCTTAACTAACTGAGCCACCCAAAAAGTTGAATAGTATTGATAGATCTATAACAAGACTGATTATGAATGAAAGAAAAAAGGCATAAATTACTAATAACTGGAATGAGAAAGATGTCATCACCGCATTCTATAGAGATATATTATAGATATTATAAGAATATTATTATAGATATCATAAAGATAATGGAAAAATTATGCCAATAAATTAAAATACCAAATAAGATGGAAAATTTTCTTCAAATTAGTAATTTAACAAAATTGTCAATAGAAATAATAGAAAATCTGAATATGTATTACAAAATTATAAATAGTTCAGAGAAACAGAAGAGAGATGACAGAAATAGACCCTTGCATACACTGTGTTTCATTTATAATAAAGTAGACATTCCTGGTGCACTGAGGGTGGATGGTGATTTTTAATAAATGGTACTGGATAATTTGGACATCTATATGGGAAAATATGAATCTTTAACCATATATTCTATATAAAAAATTTTCAGGATATATCCATGTTCATCCATGAATAAGAACTCGTTATGGAATCTGATTTCCTCACACATTATTAACAACTATAATAATGGATAAAGAATATGAAAAAAAAAAAAAAAAAAAACAAACCCTGACAACTATTTTTGAACATTGGGGAAAATGCAGCAGAGAACTGTGGCCCTGAAGAAAAGAGAAAGTAAGGCCTATGATCACTCTGACTTTCTGCTTGAAGGTAATTCCTGAACTTCAGCAAAGCAAAAGGAAAGCAAAGCAGACCCTGATGATTTCATTGAATTGAGGAAAGAGAGATCAATATTTGCAGAATCTACTAGAGAAAAGGAATAACACAGAAAAAGAAATCCCAAACTATGCATAATAGCACTTTTGAGTTTCTGTGGAGGGAGAAACTCTATGAGACCTGGCAAAGAATAACTGTGAGGGAATGAAAAATTACCAGAGTTCTCTAAACCAAACAATTCCTAGGAATTCACAGAAGGATAAAATCATCACATGCCCAGGAAGCAGACTGGAGAATCTCAAAGAATATTTAATAGAGACACAGAATGGTTACACCCTGATAGTAGGCTTAAACTAGTTCTGTAGTAAGACTTCTTTAGATTTGCCATAGAAATATTAAGGGAGACAGAAAGAGAGAAGAGAGAGGTGGAGGAGAAGATGAGAGAGGGAGGGAAGGAGGAAAGAAAAGAAGAAAGGAAAAAGAGGAAAGAAGGAAAAGGAAGGAAGGAAGAATGAAGCTATTCCACAAATCTCTTATTTTATTGAAGAACAAAATCCAACACTCCTGAAAGGAATACAATACATTCTAGTTCTCATCAACATAAATATATTATTCAGTGACCAATAATTTAAGAAGATAGATTAGACACTAGAAAAGTCAGAAAATATGGCCCATAAGTAGGAAAGTAATGTTACCATAATTATATACAAAAATAAAATAAGTGATAGAAATAGAGGAGATAATCACTAAAATAGCATTTTTAATATTTTTTTAGTATTTGAAGGAAAACTGGAATTAATAAGAAGGGAAGTTGAAAATAGAATAATGATCCAATTAGAATGAAATGTACAATATAAAGTATAATGCATGAAATGAAATATCCAGTAGATATAATTGAGTAGATTAAACATGGAAGAAGAAAAGATCATTGAACTTGAAGACATAGGAATTTTTCAGAAACTATCTAAATTGAATTGGCAAAACATATAAAAAATTAAAAAGAAGGAAAAACAGACCAATAATATTAAGAGATTCAGTGATATATGGACCAGTGTCAAGTGGTCTACCACTTGTATAATTGGAGTCTGAGAAGGAGAAGAGAAGAGCAAAAATTTATAAAGAAAAAAATGACTGAAAAATTTCCAGAACTTATGAAGACCATAAGAATGCAGATCCAAAAATCTTAAGCAACTCTAAATAGGAAAAACACTAAGAAAACTACACCAAGCAATAGTTTAATCAAATTGATGAAAACTAGTGTTAAAAAATTAATAAAAGCAGCCAGAGACAAAATGCACATTAGGTAAATGTAGAGGAAAAACTACAAGAATGACAGCGATCTCATCAGAAACTAGGCACATTAGAAGACAGTAAAATATATCCTTAAGGTGCTGAAAAACAGACTTAAAAATTTTTATTTTTTATTATTATGTTCAGTTAGCCAATGTATAGTACATCATTAAGTTTTTGATGTAGTGTTCAATGATTCATTGGTTGTGTATAACACCCAGTGCTCATCACAACACATACCCTCCTTTTATAACCCAGAAATGTATACACAGGAGAAACACTTTGCAAAAATGAAGGCAAAATAAAAACTTTTAAATACAAACTGAAATTGAGAATTTCTCAGTGAAAGATATGAACTAGGGACACCTGGGTGGCTCAGTCGGTTAGGCTGCTGCCTTCAGCTCAGATCATGATCCCAGGGTCCTGGGATCGAGTCCCACGCCAGGCTCCTTCCTCAGCAGGGAGCCTGCTTCTCTCTCTGCCTCTGCCTGCCATTCTGCCTGCTTGTGCTCTCTCTCTCTTTCTCTCTCTCTGACAAATAAATAAATAAAATCTTTGGAAAAAAAAAAAAGAAAGATATGAACTAGAAGATGGGAAGCTGGACCTATACAAATGATTAAGATTGCTGGATTAACTCTTTACTCATCACATAGAATCAGAATGTCAAATAAGATTCATAAAATCAGAGATACTGCCCCATATCATGTTTTACTGAGTAATTTTAAAACATAAAGGCAATTTAAGGAAAGCTCAGATGAAGAAGAGAGAGATCTGAGATGAGAGTGGGGTGTCCTTTCTTACCAGCTAGACATGCCTCTTTGGCCTTGAATATTAGAGGGCTTTAAGTGGGTTCATGGGGTTCCTCACAAAGTAGGGAGTATTTATGAAATAGCTCAGAGGGTTGTATAATCTAAGTGGCATCTTTTGGGACTATTTCTCATATAAATTAGCTTCTATTTACTATGGGATCCCCAGCTAGGGATATTTCAAACATCAGGTCTCTTTTATTATTTCTAATAATACCATTAATCTATTGGAGGTCCACTTAGCAAAGAGACTTTTCAGGTACTTGACATTTTTTCTTTCTCTGAGGGATTTCTTCTGGGTAAAAGAATAAATGGATGATAGACCATTTGCTTTAACTTCTTTCTTCTATCTTTTCAAAGCAAAATTAACAACTATTTATTTTGAATTTATAACATATATAGCAGTATAATGTATAACAAATATAGCACCAAATCAAGTTATGGGGAAATGGTGTATACTATTATAGATTCTCATACTATACTAGAAGTAGTATACTCTAATTTGAAATTTGTCTATAATAATTTAAAGATAATGCATATTTCAAATCCAAGCAATAATTAAAACAATAAAAAAGATGTACATAGGAAACCAATAGTAAAGGTAAAATGGAATTTTAAAGTACACATGAATCCAAAATGAAGCAGGAAAAGAAGGGAGGAAAAATAATAAGGAAAATATGAGAAAATATAAATAAATGTCAAGATGATTGATATAAATTCAATCAAATAAATAATCAGAGTAAATATAAATGATTAAATAACTCTCTTAAAAGGCAGAGATTTTCACATGGGATAGAAAACCAGGACCCAACTACATATGACTCTTAGGAAATACAAATAAGAAGACACATGGATTAAGGTAAAGTGTAACTATCTAGATATATATGCACATTTTAAGCATAAGAAACATGAGTGGTTATAGCAAATCAGAAGTAGACTTCAGAACAAGAAATATTGCATTGGCATTTCTATGACAAAAGAGTCAATTTACAATAAGACCTAAAAATCCTGTAAACGTACCTAATATCAGAACTTCAAAGTAAGAAGCAAAAGCTGAAAAAACTGAAAATTTGGAAAGGCAATCAGTTACTATTAGAAATTTGAAAACTCTTCTTTTATTAGATGATGGAACAATTAACTGCCAGATGCCAATAATCAAAATGATTAAAGTAGGTTACAAAGTATAGTACTAAATGAAGTGTTAAATTTATACAACCAAATTGGAACACTGGCAGCATCTAGTAAAACTCAATACTGGCTCCATAATCCAGAAATCTCATTCCTTGAAATACACTGAGTAAAAATACGTGTGTAAATGTATGTATAACAAAAAGCAGAAACAAAAATTTCAGCACTAGTTTATCAATCAAACACTAGAATCAACTCAAATGTCTATTAAGAGTAGAGTGGATGAACATATTGTGATATTTTCTTAAAATAAAATACTGTATAGAAATTCAAGTGAATTGTCTATAATTACACACCATAATATGCATGAAATTCATATTAATGTATAACAAATATAGCACAAAATCAAGTTATGGGGAAATGGTGTATACTATTATAGATTCTTATATTATACTTGAAGTACTGTACTGTAATTGGAAATTTAACTGTAGTAATTTAAAGATACTGCATATTTCAAACCCAAGCAACAATTAAAACAATAAAAAGGATGTACATAAGAAACATCTTACAATAGTAATACCTTTACGGTAGTAAAGGTAAAATGTAATCTAAAAGTACACATGAATCCCAAATAAGACACAAAAAGTAAGGTGGAAAGAGAATAAAGTGTGTTGTGTTAAAGAAGTCAGATACAAAAGGGTACATACTAAATTATACCATTTACATGAAACTCGAAAACACACACAAAAATTTTATGCCATTTGTACTCAGGTCAGTGATTTTCTATAGGGGTTTAGTGAATATGGGACAAAAACAAGGCTATTCTTAAATATTAGTAAAATTTAACTTTTTAATGTGGCCGCTGGTTAACAGGTATATTTCCTTCATGAAAATGTTTTTATATGTACACTTTTAATTTCTCTATACACATTAAACTTCAATAATCTCTAATACAGGAAAAAAAAAAAGAAGAGAAAGCTAGGATGCTGGAACATGTGAAAAATGCTAATGAGAAAAGAGACATTGATATGTGCATATACATATTTTTTAAAGCACCGTGATGGCAGAAAGAAATCTCGCTGTGCGTTGTAGCTTTGCCTACAACGGACTTTGAGACTTTGTGGCAATCACTTCTTTTCTCTTGCTTTAAACTTTCCTCTTATCAGACTGAGTCTGTCTAGCTAACATGTAAAGTATTATTTAATATAATTGCTATGTATTGTTACATACAACATTGTCAGGGCATAAATAGAGTGGCAAACTATTGGCATGATATGGAACCATAAAATGTATAGAACAATTGAATTGGATACCTCTTTAAGTAAAAGTTTGAAATAAAGGAAAAATAAAATGCCAGAAATGCCTTTTACTTTTCTGTATCCATTTATATGTAATTTAAAATCTTTAACACATTTCTTTTTCAGGATTAAAAATGTGTTTGCAGACAGATTGGCAATGTATCTGGCTTGAAAAATTAAAATCACATATGTTATACAATATGTATAAAATTATCCTTCTGTTTTTCAAACAGATATGTTACAAATGCCAGGAACAGAAGTTATATTTCCTCTATTATTTTAATTTGCATTATTTCTTCACAGAAATAAGAGCATACTCTTTTAATCCGTTTTTTAACTAGTCGTCTATTGAAGTATTGAAAAATTAAATTTTTTGGTATATAAACAATAAAGAATGCATCTACTTAAAAATATTGCAACCTTAATAATCTGATATTTATGTTGAATCTCTACTACCCTCAAGATCTGATTCTGGAAAACATACAATTTCTTTGCCTTCTCAAACATGTAGTATATGTGTAATTAAGCTTTATCTTTAACAAATCCAATGGATATTTTAGATGCTTACCCAGAATATGTCTAACTTTTACTCCATGAGTGAGGGAGAATTATTGTTTCCTTTCTGTATCACTGAATCTCAATATAACCAAGAAGAATGTCTTCTATCTCCCTCTCCTTGTTCATTTTTAAAAACATTTATTAGTTTTTCCTTTAATTCAGAAATGCAAAGTAGGAAAATATTCCCCAAATGGATCACAAATATCTCATCCTCTTAATCCTTGAAAATTTGCATGTATACACTGGTATATGCTCGCATACACATATGTGCTATGTGTATATGTATGTATATATAGTATGCATATACATAAAATGAATATGCATAAATATATATGTATAATATACAAATTAGTATGCATATATATACAAACATAGTAAAAAATCATATTGCAAAATTAAGCAAAACATCTCCATACTCCCTCAAAGTAACAGAGTTGAGAAGTTTATTATTACTGCAGAAAAAATTCAATACCTCTTTATATGTTTCTAAGTGTGTATATATGAATGTATCATATAGGTTTCATATATGAAATAGTATATACAGCATATCCATTAAATGAAAGAATAAAGAGGTAGAAAGATTCCTAGGTATAATCATTAAGTTCCTTTATTTCTCTTCTTCAAATGTCTTTCTAAACATTATTTGTGAAACTTATCATTGCTCTCTTTTCACTGGAACCTTGTACAAACCTTATGAATTTTCTAATCATGCTCATGAAGAAAACTCTTCCAGTAACTTCCAGCCCCCAAACAGTTTCATTTCAGCAATACTTCATTCCAGTTGAAAACATCTCTTTTCCCGTAGTTTGGGCTGGCTACAGAATGGTTGCTAACAGTGGGAGAGAGGGTGGTCATCCTCTTTGTGTTTTTATCATTCATCTTATCCTTTTTCTCCTTATCTCCCAGCCTGTCAAGTGTGGTTTCTGAACCCCACATGGTCAGAGTACTATAGGAAACGGGGAAGCTTGAGGAGGCTGGAAAGGTCTTACTTAACTGACACTTTTATAAATTATCATCTGTGTTCTGTGAGTTTAGCAGATGTTGAAATTAACTCTGGTAAAACTGTTTTTGTTCTACAAAGGCCTCCACATGGCTAGACACTTCTTCCCCGCATTCTTGTTGAATTGCATGCATTTCTCTAGCTAGTTGCTATCTGTTCATGGCCATCTGCCTATAAACCTCCAGCCTTTTTCAGCTGAGGCCTCCTTCTCTTTTTAGGTGAAACTCAAGCCAACAATCCCTTGCCAACACTCATGTGGCAGAAGTGATTTGTCTTTGATCCGTTGACTTTCTGAGCCCTCTACTCTTCAGAGCCTCAGTCCACTTCATGCAGGCTCTGTTTAATACAAGCTATCAGTTTATTCATTTCAATATCTGATAGTAGCTCATAAAATCATTTGTTATTCCCTATTTGTTGCTATCGCCAATAATTAATTTTATTTCTCATAACATTTGCTACTTTTTCAATTTTTAGAAATGTTGGTAAGTAGTCTTCTGAGATTTTACAGTCCTGCTAACAGGTGATGAGAATACCAATTTCTCTACACTGTAACTGACACTGGTGTGGCAGATATTGTTGTTTGCCTTATTGTTCTAAAGGTGTTTCTGCATTTTTCCTTGGTTTATAGAATTCCAACATGCCCAGGTCAAGATGAGGAATCATGACTAGCCTACACTGGTAATTTCAATTTTCTTCTCTTTTGTCATTTACTGGATTTATGACTGTTATTCAAAAGATGATGTCTGCTGGGAAGTCCCAGGGAAGGATTTTTGCTCTCTTCATCAGATATAAAAATGTGATCATTAGATCTGAAGCAGTCATGTTGCTACTATATGTTGACGAGCTTAAGGATAAAAATCCAATAACTTGGAGACAGCATAGAAAGGATTAGAAAGTATATGGGTTCTGGATGACATTGCTGAACTGTCATATTAATCATAGATCTACTTATAAGATTCTTATAATCTTAGATCTACTAATTCTTATAATCATAGATCTACTAATAAGATTCTTATTATATGAGTTAATGAAAAAAAAACTATTGCTTAAGTCACTTTAGGCAGGTAATCTGTTACTTGTGGTCAAAAGCATCTTAACTGATTTAACTTAGGATCATCAAACTTTAATTTTTTTAGAAACTGAATGGACAAAAACACCTTTATTCCTTTTACAAGCCAGAAATGGAGCATGAAAAACAAAGACTATTTTTTGTTTAAAAATGAATCTAATAGGTCTCTCTCTGAAATAATGTATTATTTTGATTATATAAAAATATAGCCACAAAATAGGTAATTATTTCTCTAGGTTGAAGAAAATTAAAAGAGCTGTTTGTTTTTGAGTTGGCACCAGATTGTTTCATTGCGGGTAAACTCACTGAATTCAAATCCCCACATTGTGGAGACACAGAACCTCCCTAGATTTTTTAGTATTTCTTAGACCTGGAAAATTATACCACATACTGATGGGAATTTTCATTTCTCCTAGAAACGTTTCAGTATTCATATATTATAAAAATTAGATCCTTATTCATTTATCTAATATGACATGAAAGGATAATAGTTTCTCTTAATTTCCAATAGAGCTAAATGATTGCAGTCAGAATCATTCCCTAGTGGTAAAGACTCTCTTTAACCAGATTTTAGTCAGCCTCCTCCGAGCCCTCTTCTTGATGAGCCTCCTTCTTGACTTGCTATCCTGCATTTGGCCAGCGCAGTTTTAGCGGAGAATTCTGCTAAGCCAGATTAGCAAAAACATCCCCACCATTGATATCTGATCAAATTCGTTGTGCCCCATCATTGAGATCTAATTCTTGGACTGCTCTTGGCAAGAATCCTGCTAAGTTATTTTAGCAAAAATTACCCTACCTCTGATAGTTGATCAAGTTCTTATTAGTAACTTTCTATCCAGTGACCCCCTCACTCTGCATGTTGGCCTGCTATGTTTGCTGAATTCGGAGTTGAACTACGTTAGAGCCTGAAGTTTCTTTCCTCTAATGAAGTAGCTTTAAATAAGACTGTTTTTGCTATTTTTTAAAGATTTTTATCTATTTATTTGTCAGAAGGTGAGAAAGAGCACAACAGGGAGAGCAGCAGGCAGAAAGAGAAGCAGGCTCCCTGCTGAGGAAGGAGCCTGATGTGGGATTCCTCCCAGGACCCTGGGATCATCACGGGACCTGAAGACAGATGCCCAACTGACTGAACCACCAGGTGTCCCTGTTTTGTTATTTTTAACAATGTCTGCTACAAAAAAATTTTTTTTACACTAGGTTAATTTACTGAGATATTAGGAAGATCAGAGCACTATCCCAGAGCACCTTGGGATCCATATTTCCAAAGAGATAAGGCCCAGACTTGGATACATCTCTAGCTCAAAGGAGTAGAAGACACCTGGGGTTTATGTAGGCCTTAAAAAGGCATATTTGTATCCCAAAAGTTTAGGTAAGAGCCCAGAGTCTTTCCATCTCATGTCAAAGGAGCAGAGCTTTTTCACTTTTCTCTCTGGAGGAAAAGGAGAGACAGTGGCTTCACTCTTGTATATAAGAAAAAACTAGGAGCCATAATTCTGCCACTTTAGGCCATATCTTATTGAAATAGATCAAGAGCAAGACCAAGCAACCCACTGGCTATTCAGAACCTAATGAAGCTGAATAGTTTTTTTCTTAATAATTCAACCAGATAGTCAGTAGTAAATTAGAGGTAGGCCTTGTTCAAGAAAAGAATTAAGAGACAATCAAGACAGGAGGAAAGGAGGAAAGACAGAGAGGGTAGAGAAGCCAAGAGATCCCAGCTGAAGCTGAAACATTAACCTTAATGTTTGCCTTTCCATTTGTAATCTCCTTTATGTTTGACCCTTTTTTGTTCTCAATCCTTTTATTTCTGTAATAATTGTCTCATTTGTTTTTTGGAATCATCACTGCCTCACAACCCATGTTCCACCTAAGTTATTTTCTCTGTGTGTGTGTGTGTGTGTGTGTTTTACAACAAATGATTCTTGGGTAAAATATTTTGTTCACCTTAAACTAAGATTTTAATGATATGTACATTTTAGAGTAATGTCAAATCAAGTGGTAGAACTTCTGTGACTATCATTCTATATTTCCTCTTTTCTGTATAATAAGTTGCTACTATAGCTAACCAAAGATATTTAACAATACCTTCAATAAACAGATTTTTGAGAGAAAATTCTTAAAACTTTCCCAACCTAAATTAACTTTTTCACCTATTTTTAACTTGAAAACTGATCTTTGAACTTATAAAATGGTACGGAAAAGAGATATCTTTGATAAAGAATGTGTTTTTGGTTTTTTTTTAGCAAGAGTTTTCACTCCCTATGCTATAAATTCTGTTCTTACTTTTTCAGGGTAATGGATTCTGGGGGTTTTATTGATAAAATTTAACAGTGGGTTCATTTTTATAGATCAGTGTTTCATAAACCTCCCTCAATAACAAAATCACCAGGATAGCTTTAAAATACATATTAATTGAGTCCCATTCCAGTCCAACTAAATTAGTTAACTCCAGGGATGGGTCTAGAAATTGTCTATTTTATTTAAATGACTCCCAAGTATTCTGATGACAAGTCATGTTTGTAGCCACTGCTATACTTTTTATACATAGGATGCATAGTAGTATTCCTTGTAAACATTAAAAGCGGCAAACAAAACTTGATGGACAAATCCTACCCACAGGTATTTTGAATTAAATCGTCTGGAGTGGAGCCCGGGTAGTGGTAGTTTTCAGTGCTCCCCAGGTGATTCTAATGTGCAGCCCAATTTAAGAATCTTTGCACAGGTATGCCACAGAAGCTCTCATGCTTAGAATGAGCCTTTCTGTGAACTGTCCCTGGAGGATTTAGTTACATTATTATCATCAGAGCTCTATCTCTGTTGTAATCTTTGCACCATTCAGAAACTTCTGGCACAGGGAAATATCTCAATCAAAATCTCACAGCATCCAGTTACAGAGTCACTCAACTTGGCCCCTGAATAAGGGAAAAGATTCCGGTGGTGCAGGAAAAAAATGTACCTTTTTAACAACTGTGAGGGTTCAGTATGTACCTAGCAAGTTTATTTGTTGTTCATCAAGTAATTCATCCCTTAACTATTTATTGAGTATCTCTTCTATATTAGACACTATAATAGATAGTGAGGATCATCTATTATATATCAGATACTATAATAGTGAGGATAGATATTTGAGCCTGAGTGGAAAAACGAGTCATTAAGCAATTACAATAAAAACTACAAATGAAGAAGGGCAGGTTGACATGAGAGTCTACACTGAGGATAAATAGCTAAATTAAGAGATTGAGGGAGATTTCCTTGAGTAAGTGACATATAAGGATTTGAAGGATGTGTTTTCCAAGTGTAGGTAGAAAGACCATTCTGAGGGCCCAAAGCCAAAGAAAATAGAACTTATCCTTAGGATTGAATGGAATGCTATTATATACATTAATCATCAACACAGTGAGTAAAGGAGGAAAATAAATGATTATACAAGAGAGATGTATTATACAGAATCATATTACAGAGTTGGATAGGTCTTTTAAATTTTTTTTTTTTTACTTCATTCTAAGTATATTTTGAATCAACTGAGTCATATAAAACAAAGTAGTAAGAAGCTATTGGGCCATGATGGTGGCTGTTGAAATGGAAGTAGTTGAAAATTTCAAGATATATTTAATAGAATTGGTAGAGTCAGATGATTTGACAGGATATAGAGAATATAAGTGATGGAGGTGTCAGCTGTGAGTCCTGACTGTTGTATGTGGCTAATGGGACATCACTGTTGACTTATGGAGGATGTTAAGTTTTAGGAAGGATTGTGAGTTCCATTTTGGTTAAGTTTCTATATAAATGCATGTGAGAAATTCAGATGGAGATATTTAGTAGGCCATTTGATTTGTTACCCTGGCGATCAGAGGACTAACAGTAATTTGGGTACATATTAAGAAGAGAGAGGATTGAATCCCTGGAAGTGGATGACATATCAAAGGCAAAAGACATTATAATAAGAGACAAACCTTTGAGAAACTTCAACATTGAGAGATTGAGAGAAAGAGGAACCTCTGGAGACATACAAAGAAAACATTAAATTGTGGGATTATGGCAGTCAAGGGAAGAGTGTGTTCTAAGGAGGAAGGAGTAGGTAGAAGCAGAAAATTGTCATAATGGACTTTCCAAAAAGAGCTGTGCATCCAGATATGATGGAAACAACTGGGGAAATCATTTGACATCCCATGTTCCTCTGTGAAAAGTGAGAAAAATTTTGTTTTGTTTTGTTTTTAATATCCCAAAGAATACTCTTCTTATAAGAAGGAAGACAGTTGGGCACCTGGGTGGCTCTTTGGTTTAAGCCTCTGCCTTTGGCTCAAGTCATGATCTCAGGGTCCTGGGATCGAGGCCCACATCGGGCTCTCTGCTCAGCAGGAAGCCTGCTTCTCCTCTCTGTCTCTGTCTCCCCACTTGTGACCTCTCTCTCTGTCAAATAAATAAATAAAATCTTAAAAAAGAAAAAAAAAGAAGGAAGACAATTATGAAACAGTGGGTTGAACATAGTATCCAGTTTGTTACAGTTGGGCATTTTCACACTCTCTCCCCATGGGTATAACTTGGGAAATTATCAATCACTGACCTACTGTACAACATTGTGCCTATAAATAAAAATATTGTATTGTACACTTAAAAATCTGTTAAGAGGCTAGATCCCATGTTGTATTCATACCACAAGAAAATAAAAATAAAATAAAACAAGATAAAAATATTCTTTGATCATTGCAACTGTATTCTATAGGCCTTATTGTTCAAGGCCATATATATAAATGTGACTAAGATTAATTTAAAAAGGTATTACAGAGTGGTATGAAAAGTAGAGCAAAGCAAAATTCCTTGATAACATGATCAGATTACCTTAAACATTGCTGAGTAAAGTAGAAATGATTAAATTTTAGATGGATTGGTTGATAAGTGTTCTAAGAGGAGGTAAATTTTAAATTGAATTTTAAAGGAAATGATGGATATTTTATGTTTAAAAAATATTTTGAGCTAAAAATCTAACTGCTATATATATAAATTATTTCTGAAAGATTAACTGTGTAATTACCAGTGAATTCACTGATCAGTGAATTAAGTCACTAGACATCCTAACATAAAAATAAATTTCATGAGTCACAGTTTCAAGACACTATGTGAGTTAAATTATAGGTATCCAAAATAATCTTGCTAATGTAAACTAAATGCATACTGTCAAGTATTTGTTCATCTTTTCATAGTTTCCTGTATTTAAAAAGCAAACCAGATCATCTTAAAAATGTTTATTATTTTCATCCTTAACAACACCACCAAATACTCCTGCAAGTGAGGCTTTATTTAAAGTATTATATTCTTTATAGATAATTGAAATAGTAGGTTGTGACTATATTATATTTTTTCTGTAATAGAAACAAAGAATAACATAAATGTTATGGATATTTGCCTTTGCATTTTCTTGAATAAATTTGGGATAGTATAATCTCTATTTTACCGTCCACCTGTAAATGTGTTGTCTTCTATTGTGGCATGCTTTAGAGTTATGTGTTAGAACTGAACATTTTTTACTATCACTGGTTCAACATTTTCTGGGAAAAAAAGGATTATAAATCCAGAAACTGCATTTGATCTCAGTGAACTCTAATTATTAGCTCGGTTTTATTTTTAATTGAGCTGTCTAAAAAACCCTATTCCATTTCTACTACTCAGATATAGCCCTATTAACTTCCCTGAGTGACTCCTTTGTTTCCTTCATAATAGAGTCCACTCTTTATATTTTGTTTGAAATTTACCACTATTTGTTTGAATTTAATAGTAGTTAACCCTTTTTCTTTTCCTGATAGTGGTAATTGTTTTTCCTGAGAATTTCCTAATTTTGACTAAATTCCATTTCCTTCCTAATGAAGTCATCAAATGTGAGTTTTAATGCCATCTTGTGACTAAAATAGAGAAATGTTCATCATATTGCAGGAAGCCAAGAAAAGTCAGAGAAAGGAGTTTGAACTGTGCGAGGAAATAGTCCCCTTAATAAAAGCCCATGATTCTATCACCAGCTTAATGTTATATTCCTATTTTTAAAAAATCAAAATATTATTATTATTGAAAAAATGTCAGTTCTTCATATAACACAATATATTCTCATAAATATGTTGTACCAGCACCCAGAAATTACAAAAAATCCCAATATTGCTCTAGCTTTGCTCAGAGTAAAAGTTAATGAACTATAAAAATGCTATGATATCAAAAATGCTATTAAGATAGCCTTGAAGAATTACTTCTTATTTAGACAATCTTTATGTCCTATGGTAAGTTTAATCTTACAAAACCAATTCCACAAAAACCTACACTGAATTTAATTTTACTGAGTAAGTTTTGTGTTAGAGATTGACTTGCTGGTCATCTATTTCCTTAACACATAAGTAGATAGCATTTCTTCCCTACCTTTAAGTTAGATGTGGCCCAACTAAATGTGCTTAGTTGGAATGTGTGTGCAAGTAATAAGTTCCAGACCCAGGTCTGACAACTAAAATTCATGTACAAACCATTCTGATCTTTCCTTCTTTGCTGGCCTGATAGATGAGTATGGCAAACTTGACACCCACATGCTGGAAATGACATATCTATGAGATGAAAAAAGGAGTCTGGGTTCACGAAATCTTTCCTAGAGAAGACATGCCTATTGTCAGAACATCTCATTTAAATTTTTCTACTAAATTAAAACTTTTGATTTAATAATGATTTGATAGTAACTTGATTTGATAATGACTAAAAATCACTAAGTTTTCTGTTAAAAACAAAAATTTCGACAAGCCATTGAGTTTTTGGTTTTATTTGTATGAGTATTATCTTTTAAAACATTATTTTATTTTACTATAGTAAGAAAGCTCAGCATGAAATCTACTCTCTTAGCAGATTTTTAAATGTATAATACAGTAGGCATAATATTGTACAGGAGTTCTTTAGATCCTGTGTGTTTTATTTATTTTTTTTTAAATTTATTTATTTATTTATTTGACAGAGAGAGAGAGATCACAAATAGGCAGAGAACCAGGCAGAGAGAGAGGGGGAAGCAGACTCCCCACTGAGCAGAGAGCCCAATGCGGACCTCCATCCCAGGACCCTGAGATCATGACCTGAGCCGAAGGCAGAGGCCCAACCCACTGAGCCACCCAGGCGCCTGATCCTGTGTGTTTTAATTTTATGTGTAGATGGGACTAGGCTAAGGAATGCAAAGAAGCCTGATAAATGTTATTTCTGGGTGTGTCTGTGACTGTGCCTCTGGAGAAGATCAGCATTTGAGTTTGTAGACATGACCTTCAGCAGTGCAGGTAGGCATCTCCAATCTGTTGAGGGCTTGAACAGAGCAAAAAGTTAGAGGAAGGGAGAATTCACTCTGCTTGAACTGAGGCATCTAACTTATGCCCTCCGACATTAATGCTCCTGATTCTTGGGATTTTGGACTCAAACCAGGACTTACTGTACTGGCCCTCAGATTCCCAGGCCTTCAGAATCAGGCTGAATTACCCCTCCAGCTTTTACAGCTCTCCTGCTTGAAGATGGCAGATTGTGGGACTTCTCAGCTTCTATAATACATGAGCCAATTCCTATAATAAATCTGCAACTATATTTTTATATCTTTATCAATTGCCTATATATGTATATACATATATATCTCTATATATCTTTTTATATCTATCATCTATCTATCTATCATCTACCTATCTATCTATCATCTATATACACTATTGGTTCTTTTTCTCTGGTGAACCCTAATACATTTTGTATAATTAAAACTTTATGCTCACTGATTAGCAACTTCCCTTTTTTTCTCCTCCTGTCCTCCCCTTGGAACCACTTTCTACTTAGGTATCTTACAGAATTAGAATCAGGCAGTATATGTACTTCCAGAACTGGTTTAGTTTATTTAGCAAAATGTCCACAGTTATATTCATGTTGCAGCATATTGCAGAATCTCCTTCTTTTTTAAGGCTGAGTAAAATTTCATTGTGTGTTTATACCATGTTTTGTTTACCCATTCATCTGTTAAAGGATATTTGAGTATTTCCATATCTTAGCTATTGTGAATTGTGTTGTAAATAACATAGGTATGTTAATATTTCTTTGGGACTCTGATTTAAATTCTTTTGGATAAATACCCACAAGTGGGATTGCTGGATCATATGGTAGTTGTATTTTTAATTTTTTAAGAAACCTCCATACTATTTTCCATAGTGATTATACCATTTTGCCTTCCTACCAATAGTGTACAAGAGTTCTATTTTCTTCACATCCTTGGCAACACTTTTTGTCTTTTGTTTTTTTGATAATAACCTTGCTAGATATTTTTTAGACTTTCTTCATCAGTCTTTGTCTTTTTAAAAAACATTGTGATTTTCTTGAAATGTAGAACAGAATTTAATATGACCAAAAGTGAGTAAATGTCCAAATAATGTAGAAAATGCCAGATAAAATGCTGTATCATATTTCCTATGTAATTAATTTCAAGTTGCTTTTATTTCAAAATGTGAAAATGTTCTCAAAAAGCAAACAGTTAATTTGTGTTTTTATTTGCATATATTTGCTTTATTGGTAAAACCATTAACAACTCACCTCTTTGGTTACTAACCAATTCTCTGATTTGCTGAAATTATAATGATGGCGAATTTGACTTCTTAGTTTCCAAACTTATATTTCTTATATATTGGCATTGTATAAAAGAAAATAATACTATTCATAAATACTTTTTAAATGATATTTATATTGTTTTGTAAATGCTATTATTTTATTCATCATACTCTATTGCCTCTTTATTTAGCTTGTAAACTCACTGAAAATAGTGAGGCTTAATCATCCTTATTACTAGCAGCTGGTATATTAAATGAATGAATGAATTCCACAATCTAATGATTTTTGGTGAAAAATGTGAAATAGGCTTTAAAAAAAATTTGTCAAGAGGCAATATTATGCTCTTTTAATCCCCATGTTTTATAGTAAATGTAGTAAGAACATTCTGAAACATTAATATTAAGCTTTATAAACCTGATTTTCCTGACGTGACAATATTTCTGGGTAGACTGTGCTTCATCCAGAAATTGCTACTTCATTATTTTGATGAGCCATTGCATTTTCTTCTTCCTTGTGGTTTCTGTGGACTTTTATTTTTTACTTTTATAAAAGTCCGTGCCCAGAAACAAGACCATATAAATGATGATAGAAACTTAGAAAGGATTTTGGAATAAAAAACTAATGAATATCTACAACATACTGTAATTGCCAACTATTCCCACTGAATTAACCTCCAAATTTGTTTGATAGTGTACACATAAGATGTTTTGATTTATAAACTGTATATATACATTAGTGTATTAATATAACACTTAATGTTAAGTATCTCCAAATTTTAGTTCAAATGAACTAAGACATTTACTAATACTGTCTTTGTGCACCCACAAGTGATCTTTATGCTGCACTTTCTGGAATGCTCAAACCTCACTTATATCTCAGGACACAGGGCGCCTGGGTGGCTCAGTTGGTTAAGTGTCTGCCTTTGGCTCAGGTCATGATCCCGGAGTCCCGGGATGGAGCCCCACATTGGGCTCTCTGCTCAGCAGGGAGCCTGTTTCTCTCTCTCCCTCTGCAGTTCCCCTGCTTGTGTTCTCCTGCTCGCTCTGTCAAATAAAGGAAATATTAAAAAAAAATAAATAGGGGCTCCTGGGTGGCTCTGTGGGTTAAGGCTCTGCTTTCAGGTCATGATCTCAGGGTCCTGGGATTGAACCCCACATTTGGCTCTCTGCTCGGCAAGGAGCCTGCTTCCCTTTCTCTCTCTGCCTGCCTCTCTGCCTACTTGTGATCTCTCTGTCAAATAAATAAAGAAAATCTTAAAAAAAAATAGTTAAAATCAATCAATCGATCAATCAATCTCATGATACAATTGATTTTATGTTAGTTTTATTTTTAAGTGAATCTTAGGTAGTAAGGGGAAAGAGAGAAGGAGATTGAGAAGTAGATTAAGAGACTGATTTTCAGGGGCACCTGGTGGCTCAGTTGGTTAATTGTCTTGCGATAGGCTCAGGTCATGATCCCAGAGCTCTGGGATGGAGCCCCAAGAGCCACACTGGGCCCCTTGCTCCGCAGAGTCTGCTTCTCCCTCTCCCTCTGCAGCTCTCCCTGCTTGCACTCTCTTGCTCTCTCCCTCTCTTTCTCTGTCTCTCTCTTTCTGTCATATAAATAAATAAACCTTAAAAAAAGAGAAGGAGACTGATTTTCAGTGTGGGGTAATTCCTCTAAAGCATTAGATAATTTTTCTTTTGTTAGTTAAACTTTTAGTCGTATAATTCTGCAGAATAAACAATGTACTGCCTATTGCCTGTTGTTATTATTAGTATAGAAAAATAATGTATCAAATATATTTTGATGTTTATGTTATCCAAATTTGTTATGTTGGGTTTTGGACTTTTATGTACTGCTTATTCATTAATTCTATTATATTTTAATGACATCGAATGCACTCAGTCAGGACCAGTTCCAGCTTCCTTCAATGGCGGCCATAAAAAATGCATTAAGAAATAAATTGGTATGTCTGTATGTACCATCTTCAAGATTCATTATGATGTCTGGTTGTTAAAATACAGAGAAACCATTTAATTATATGATATGCTAGTAGCCTGGTGTTAGCCCACAGTAAGATAGCTCTATAAAGATTTACCAGCTCATCTAACTAAAGCCAGGAGCCATCATCTAAGAATTCCCAAAGGACTTAAATATAGAAAGGCCTCAATTATCTGGAGACTGACTTTTTGGCAATATGCTGCATTTAGAGTTCCCAGGACTGACATATAATAGTGATAAAAATATCAGAAAGAGAGATAAATGAGAAACAAAGGAAAACAACAAAGCATAGGAGCTCAAGAGAAATGTAGTCCAGAAGAATAGAAAAACTATTCAAAGTCAGGCCAGTTAGCAACAAGGACCATGAAAGCAGAATACAGAAAGAGCCAAAGTGAGTGTAAAGAAGATAAATCTCTTCACTGTACTGTGATGCTAACAACTCTCTAACCATCTATCCATGATAAACAATCTCCAAAGTACATTAGTGGTAGAAGGGTGATGCATTCTGCTTTCCACCAGGGCATCTGAGAGAACAGCATAAGCTATTCAACAATAATGAACACAATATTTATTAATTTTAACACTTCCTATCTGCAACATGTTATTCTTATGTATGAGTGTAGAATGCAAAAAATTTCAGTTGAGATAGGAACTACCCTGATCATCACTTTAGTGATGAGGAAAGGGATACACAGAGAGGTTAAATACCTGACCATAGACACTAATACTACAAAGTAGCAGAGCAAAATTTTGACCCTAAACTCTAAGCTCCAGAGGCTATCAGTCCAAAAAAATGTTTGAGCAACTTTAATCACGTGCTAGGCACTATTCTATGCATTTTAGATACATAAGTGAACAAAAGATCCCTCCCATCAGAGTGCTCTATCCTGCCTCAACAGCTCTAGAAGTCTTCACTATATTCTAGAACGATAGGTCTCATTAATCATCAGTGCCTAGTGGAGATTAGCAATATGCAATTTTGTTTCTAATACAATAGTATATTCCTATATTTTTCAGAGAAATATTATTACACCAATGTGTAATTAGTAATTATTATTAGTAACTTGTAATTATTATTACATCAATGTAATGTATAATGAGCAAAATCTTAATTTCTCACAAATAATTTATTAATTCAAAGATGTGACATTTCATATTATCTTCTTGAACTAGGTAACATTCACCCCTATATCATAGCATCAACATCTACTGATTTATAGTGAGCAATATACTAAACTGATTTTCAAACTTATGACTTTGAGGACTGTCATTTTAGTTGACTTCAGTTTTATTTTATTTTTTTAATCTATATTTTATTAAGAAAAGAAACTTCAAAACTCATTATATATAATAACATCTAGATGCAGTAAAATGTTAGACATCAGTTAATAGGAAAAACTAATTATCTGGGAAAGGTCATTCTCCAGTGATATTAAGAGAAACCAGAAATAAGGCCCATTTCCTGAGAGAGGTAAGCATTTTTCTTGACTTCACATATTCACATTGAAGGAAATAAGAAGATCAATCTTTGGAATTAAAATCTTGTCTGACACATAGGTCTTAAATAACTGGGCTTAATGGATCTATACATTAGAACTGAACTTTGAATCATCCCATTTGTTGCTTTCTCTTGAAGCTTACTACCTTGGTCATTACTCATTGAAGAGAAGTATCCTCCTAAATTAACATGTGTTCCCTTTCTTCAAATTCTTCTTAAAACTTGTAGTTGGGGGAAGTGTTGGCAATACTTGCATTGAGTTTTTCTGTAAGTGAGCTTCAATTCCTTGTGTTTTATGGGATTGTATTAAATGAAGTTGTGATTTCCCATGTATAACCTAAGTAATTTATTAGTAAAATAATAAATAGTTGGAGAAGTAATCCCCAAATTAATGGGTATTTTGCTTTCATTCCTTCTTTGCAAAAAATATTTCATAAGCATAACTTGGCAAAAACAGAGACATGCCACAAATTTTGTGACATGAAAGTAATTTTAAAACAGTCAAGGAAAGCAAACAACAGATGAAGCAAGCTTTGGAATACTTAGTCAGTTGACAGTAAGATTATCATTATGCCAAAGAGCTTGTAGTCAACTTCTCTGTGAAGTGAAATATCTTGCTTTATTTCAAAGTATATTAAAGTATTAATACCAAAAAAGCACTAAAAATTTTGTAGTATATAACAACAAAAAGGCAGTTTATGTTGATTTGAGGAGCATGTTTTATTAGAGCCATGAAATAAACAAATAGCTCCATACCTATATTCTGGCTTTCAAACATAGATGTAGATAATAGATATAATTTTAAAAATGCTAATAACTCAGAGCAATAAAGAAATGACTGTTATACAGAAAATATTAATCCCTTTGTATCAAGCAGAAATATTTGCATTGCTTTGAACAGTTTGTAAAGAGTTACCAATTTCCAACACTTAAATAATTCAACCAGCTAATAAAAGTCAGGATACAATCCAGGTGTTCGAACTCCTGGCCCAGTATTCATTACTTTCAGCCATGTATTAATCTGATGAGTGATCTGTATAAGTGAACTCTGTTGGCAGATTATGAATGTCAAGCATGGAGCCACTTCTGAGAACAGAGATGGCCTCTGTGAAGGCTTAATTAGAAATCAAGGTACAGGGGCACCTGGGTGGCTGTTGGTTGAGCCTCTGCATTCAGCTTGGGTCACTATCTTGGGGTCTTAGGATGGAGTCCTTCGTTGGGTTCCCTGCCTCTTCTTGCTCTGCCTCCTCCCCACTGCTCATCCTCATGCTCTCTGTCTCTCTCTCAAATAAATAAAGAAAATCATTTAAACAAATCAAGTTACGTAGCCAAACACAAAGCACACATCCAGCAACAATATGATAGTCTACAAATGTGTATCTTCATTTCAACTCTAAATTATTTCAATTAGGTGTAACTGTATTGTTGCCTTTATCCTTTCTTAGTCTTCCCCTCTCAGAAAGAGTTTAGCACCTTTCCCCTTTCCCCAGAATAACTCAACAAGTTCTTTTGGTTCTATTCACTCCAATGTACTGCTGCATACTGCACATTAATTATCCATCTGGTTTCTTTATTTTTAATGCTTATTTTTTTAATGAGTAATTGTATTAGTTTGCTAGGACCATCATAACAAAATACTGCAAAATGAGGTCCTACTGGAGTAGGATGGATCTAATTTTTTTATAAAAATATATTTTATTTATTTACTTAAGAGAGAGAGAGCATGAGTAGGGAGGGAGGTGCAGAAGGAGAGGGAGAAGCAGACTTCCCACAGAGCCTGACACTGCGCTGGATCCCAGGGCCCTGAGATCATGACCTGAGCCGAAAGGAGATGTTTAATCAACTGAGCCACCCAGGCACCCCAGGATGGCTCCTAATCTCATATTAATTATATCCTTATAAAAAAGAGGAAATTTGGACATAGACACATGTACATGTGTACATCTGCTACTACCTTATTTGCAAATAAGGTCATACTCTGAGGTACTGGGGATTAGGAATTCAACATATGAATTTTGGAGGGACACATTCCAACCCATAACAGTAATATATACTCAAGAAAAACATTCAAACCATTAAAAATAGTATTCAGTATAAAGGAAGTATTTCCTCCCCGAAAATCTTACACCAGAGTTCCCTCTCCAAAGGCTACTAGTAACACTTTCTTTTCTTTCCAGAGATAGTCTACATAAAAATAAGTATGATTATATAAATATTTATATTTTTTCACACATGTGCTGGCTTGATGTAAAGTCACTGTTCTTTAATCTCCTCATTTTAAAGTAATTAAGATTTATTTTAAGAAAAAATAATGTATGCAACTTTGTGGAAAGTGAAAACATTGAAAATCACACACATTGTCACAACTAATGCTACCACCTCCTACTTATGGATACTGCCATCTGCATTCTTTACGCCATATTGGTCATGGAATAATAATAAACCATTGCACATGTAACTAAATGTTTATTGTTCTTTTCTACTGGCAGTTTTGAACAAAAGAGTTGCATGTGGAAAGGCTGAATCATTTCATGGCTAAGTATTTAATTCCCAGTGTAAGACACTACAGTTCTCTCTTTCTCTCTGCCATAACTACCCGCAATACCTGGGATGATGGCCGCATTATCAACCCTCATCTAATCGACATGATATGAGAAGTTTAAACAAAAAGTAAGCCATTATTATTTAAGCTATTGAAATTTGGGGATTGTTTTGCACACCAGCAAGACACACAGCTCAGTCCATTTGAGTAACATACACATTGTATCTATTTTTTTATTTTAAAAAAATCCAGTTAACTAGATGGCACTGTTTTTTTGTTGTTGTTTTATTTGACAGAGAGCCAGATCACAAGTAGGCAGAGAGGCAGGCAGAGAGAGAGGAGGAAGCAGGCTCCCTGCTGTGCAGAGAGCCCAATGTGGGGCTTGATCCCAGGACCCTGAGATCATGACCTGAGCCGAAGGCAGAGGCTTAACCTACTGAGCCACCCAGGCGCCCCTGGATGGCAGTTTTTATGTCTATTTTCTCCAACTTTGTTTTGATTAGTGTTAACATGTTGAGAACCTTGCTTTTTGTTGTTGTTGTTGTTTTTTGTTTTTTGTTTTTTGTTTTTAATCTCCAAGTTAACAATCCCTTCTTTTTAATTGGGATAATTATGTTTACATTTAGTTTGGTTATTGATATGTTCAAGTTTAAATCTATCATTTTCTATTTGTTTTCTATTTTTTTTTTAAGATTTTATTTATTATTTGATAGAGAGAGACACAGCGAGAGAGGCAACACAATCAGGGGGAGTGGGAGAGGGAGAAGCAGGCTTCCCACCAAGCAGGGAGCCCGATGCGGGGCTCCATCCAAGGACCCTGATCATGACCTGAGCCAAAGGCAGACACTTAACGACTAAGCTACCCAGGCGCCCCTCTATTTTTCTTATATGTTTTTTTTTTTTTTCACTCATTCTTTTTCTACCTCCTTTTTTTATTAACTGAGTATATTCTTTTTTATGCAATTGATATTTGTTTGCTACCTACTACATATATTCTGTGATCCTATTAGTAGTTTCAACTCTTAATTCTCTTGCCATTTTAGGATATATAAGATCCCCTAGCACAGCATAGTATCCTTTGATTTATTTTTCTACCTTAGGTAATATAATGCTACCTCACATATAGTGTAAGAAACTTATACTAGTATATTTCTGTTTCTTTCATTTTTACCTTTCTGATATTATTGCCATGCTTTTGCCTGTACTTACTCTTACATGTTATATATCCCACAGCACATTATTACTTTTTACAAAGTCAATTATTTTAAAAATATTAATAAAATTTTATTTATTTATTTATATTTATTTATTTATTTTTTATTTATTTTTATTTATTATAGGAATCTTCATTCTACTGAGCAGACATAGGTTTCCTTTCGGTATAATTTCCTTTTGTCTGAAGAACTTATATTTCTCATATGGCAGGATTGGTTATAATCAATTCTTTCACATTTTACATTGCTGAAAGAATTTTAATTTTGCCTTCATGTTTGAAATATATTTTCAACAGATACAATTTTTAGGCTGATGGTTTTTCTTTCATTACTTTAGAAATGTTGCTTCACCGTCTTCTGACATGTGTGGTTTATAAGAGGTCAGCTATTAGCATTTTCTTTGTTCCTTTTTACTCAATATGCATTTTTTTTACCATGTTTGTGACCTTTCACTGATTTTGAGCAATTTGATTATAGTGAAAATTTTTATAGTTTTTCTTCATTTTTTTTTTATATTCGGTTTCACTGAACTTCTTGGATCTGTGAGTTTATGTTTTTCCACCAAATGTGATATATTTGCCATTATTTTTCAAAAATTTTAAAATCTACTACTTATTCTCTATTTTCCATTGGAGACTCAAATGATCGTATTTTAGGCCACTTGAGGCTGTTCCACAGCTCTCTTATGCTTTATTTTTACTTCATTTTTTTCTCATTGTGTTCCATTTTGTGTGGTTTCTATTCCCATGCCTTCAAATTTTTACTTTACTTCTGCTTATGTATTAAACTGCCATTAATCTCATACACACCCCTGACAAGGACTCTTTGGGCTTCCACCTTGACTTATAGAAACTGCAGACTCTCGGAACAAATGATTTTGTCCATCTTTCTCCCCACTACACATATGCACATACCTTAAAAGACCTTAACAAATTCTAACATAGTTTCTATCACCTCAAGCCTGCATTCCTAGGATGGTCCTTCCCCACCTTAAAGTGCCTGCCTGAGAAAACTCAAGGCTGCCAAAGAATTTTACTGTTTGTTCCAGCCAATACCTGAAGAAAGTGCTCTGTCTCCCCTTCTCTGTGGGAGAGCAGGAGTCTACCTTGGATAAGCACTTGTTAGCAAACCCAAATGGATTTCACATAGACCAACCCTTCCCATTTTTGTAAATTTCTTGACTCTGCTTAAGCCCCCACAGTTCCCATTCTCTTTTTAAAATGCCCAGTCACAGGGCACCTGGGTGGCTCACTGGGTTAAAGCCTCTGCCTTTGGCTCCAGTCCTGGTCTCAGGGTCCTGGGATCGAGCCCTACATTGGGCTCTCTGCTTGTCAGGGAGCCTGCTTCCTCCTCCTCGCCCCCCTCCGCACCCCCCCCCCCGCCTCTTTACCTATGCCTACTTGTGATCTCTGTCTGTCAAGTGAATAAATAAAATAAAAAAAAAAATGCCCAGTCACTTTGATGAGGGAGCAGGAGGCTGGCTGAGGACAAAGCAAAAGCTGGCACCTTGCACCCCCTCTCCACCCACTCCCCTGGGTAATATGTGTGACATTCCTCAGGCACCCCTGACTGCCCTAAAAGAAAAACAAATAGTTAACTTGCAGAGATCACAATCCTGCAAGACAGGAGTCTCCCTCGGTTTACCAATGTCCTAGAGATTTACAACAAAGAAGCTATCTTAATAATAGCACAATTTCCAGAGGCAAATAACTCAGTTCCTCAAGCCCTAAATAAAGTTAAATTTCTTCTAAACCCAAATCTCACTAACAAGGACACTTGATAGGAGAACTGTGAAACTTTATCTCTAGATCTCCAAGATAGTGTAGAGAATCATTCCCAAGCATATGGCCCACTGATATACATCTAAAGGGTCTCACAAGAAGATTTTTACTACTAGTAATAAATAACCTTTCTCCCAACAACAGCTAGCCCCTCAAGGTCCTGGAGACCTTGCTTCCAAAATTCCTTAGAGACTAACATCATCCCCTTTGTTCTCACCTACCCAACTCCTGTGTATATAATCAGCCACTCCTCAGGATAACGGGGCAGCAGCTATTCCTGCCCACGGGTCCTGTCCCCGTGCTTTAATAAACAACCATTTTGCACCAAAGATGTCTCAAGAATTCTTTTTTGGTCATTGGCTCCGGGCCTCACCCCACCGAACCTCACCTAGGTTCTAGAACTTCATCAACTTCTCTACAAATCCAAGCTGAGTTCAGTCCCTACTGGCCCCTGTTACCTTTGTAACAGTGTATTACTATGTATTTCTCTACTACTAAAATCTGTTCTACCTGCTTTTACCAATGTCCACCTTGATCTTTGACACCATATTCAGTTTTTCCTCTAGTTTCAGGAACATGCGGAATACAGTTAAAATAACTGTTTTTTGGTTTGTTTGTGGAGTTTTTTTTTGTCCTCTTTACCAATTCTTGCTTTAGTATCTAATGTGTAGACCAGAAGAGTCTCAACAAAGAGGCAGATTTTGCACCACTACTTAGGCAATGACATTCTCTTTAATCTATGCCTTTTGAATTACAAGTGTTTCCACTCTATTTGATGGAAACGCAAACACAGCTGTGTCTTAGCTCAGAGGCTTTTTGCCTCTCCTTTTTTTTCCCCAAGCGGTGGGAAAGCCTGGGGTAGTTTCCTCTCGGAGATGTACTGCTTCCTTATTCAACTGGAGACTTGGGAGAAGACCTTGTGCAGAATTACAGAGCTCTTCCTTTCTCCAGCTTTGTCCTACCTGGCACCCTGCCTAGTGAGTTCTAGCTTCCCTGGCATCTCTGGAATCCAGTTTTATCTCCTCAACTTTGGGAGAACTTCAGGCTCCACCCAGGTTTCCCCTTCCTGTGGCCCTGCAGAGACACCAGCTCCAGAAGGTAAGGTGAGCGCCATTATAAGCTTTCCTTCATTTGCTTCCCCTATTTCATGGACCACCGTCCTTCACCGCATTTTTCCTAAGCCTGATAAACTGTTATATCAATTTTTCCTAGCTCTTTTTTTATGTGCCAGAGGGCAAATGTAGTACCTGTTTTTCTATCTTACCTAGAAGCAAAATAGCCCCCCAACCCAATTTGAATTGAAATTAAAGCTTGTTATCTCCCTTTATTATATCCCCACCCCCTCAAAAAATATTTGACATTTAACAGGCCCTCTAAAATACTTGTTCACTCAGTCAGTAAGTGAACCAGGAATGAATGTCACATAGAAAAAGATAAGATCATATTTCCTTCAAGATTAAACAAATGTAAATGTGCTTCTCTGTTAAAATCTTCAGTCTCCAAAGAGGCTCACATTGTCACACACACACACACACACACACACACACACACCATTTTCTAATTTGTACACATTGTTCTTTTCCTTTCCTGAGAAAGTTTTGTGATCGTAAATCACATTCACTTCCTCATAATTGACACAATCTGTGGTAGACAGGATTCTGGCTGGTTTCTGCCTTGATCATCTGGATGATTTTATTCTATTTTATGTGAGACATGACTTCCTAATTGCTGAATCCAATGACTGTTTTGGTGCTTATTCTTGTTGACACCTCTTGAGGATCTGACACTGTGAATCAGAAACATTTTTTTTTAAGTTTTTATTTTAATCACCTGTGGCCATCACAAGTGCTCTCCTTAATCCCCATCACCTATTTCACCCATTCCCAACCCTGCTTGTTTTTTTTTTGTTGTTGTTGTTGTTTGTTTGTTTGTTTGTTTTAATTCCACTTATGAGTGAAAGCATGTGGTATTTGTTTTTCTCTGACTTACTTCCCTAGCATTGTACTCTCTGGAACCCTCCATGAATCATTTCCTGTTTGATAAAAAATTGTTTCTTTTTCACTACTACCTTTTTAAAAAAATTATTTATTTATTTGACAGACAGATCACAAGTAGGCAGAGAGGCAGGCAGAGAGAGAGAGAGAGAGAGAGAGGAGGAAGCAGGCTCCCCACTGAGCAGAGATTCCCAGTGTGGGGCTTGATCCCAAGACTCTGGGATCATGACCCGAGCCAAAGGCAGAGGCTTTAACCCACTGAGCCACCCAGGTGCCCCTCACTACTACCTTTTTTAAGTCACTGACATACCACTTGTTGGAATTGACTTCGCATCCCAATATGCTGAAAAGCTGAAGCATGGGAGCGCCTGTATGGTGCAGTTGGTTAAGTGTTGGACTCTTGGTTTCATCTCAGGTCATGATCTCAAGGTCTTGAGATCAAGCCTCATGATGGACTCCACTCTCAGTGGAATCTGTATAAGACTCTCTGCACCCCCTGCTCATGCTCTCTCTCTCTCTCTCAAATAAAATAAGTAAATCTTTAAAAAAAAAAAAAAAAGAACTAAAGCATGACTTGGTTTCTGTTTCCTTTATTCTGTCCTCCTACCATTCTTTATGTTTTGTTGCTTTAACATGTAGTTCACAGCCCTCATTTTCTCATTTTTTTTCCTGTCTATAATTATTCTCTAAGTAATTCCATATAAATCTAATGGCTTTTAAAATCTATGTCCAATAATGACTTTGAAATTTTTATCTATAGCTTTGCCCTTGTCACTGAGTTCTAGACTTCTTTATCTGATTGCCCACCTGACATTTCCAACTGACCATCTAATACACATTAAGAAATATAATATGTTGAAAATAATTTTTATCCCATCCATTTGAAAATTCAAAAAAAAAAATCCTAACCCAGTAACATTTTTGAACAAAATATAGCTCTTATTTTTTGAATCCTTACTTTATTTCACAGCCCACATTCTATCAATCAACAAGATTTTTTTTTAAATCAACAAGCCTTAAAAATAGATTTCAAACGTGTCCACTTCTCAAATTCTCAACACTACCACTCTTGCAATTCATAATTTTCCACCTAGATTATCACAATTCTCTCAAATGATCCCCTTCCTTTGATACCTGATTTGATTTTGAAAAAGTCCTCCATATAGCAAACAGAAATAACCCTTATACTAAACTTGTAAATTGGATTACATAACTCTCCTCAAATCATCCAATAGCTTTTTATTGCTTATCTAATAAATAGAAGTTTTTATGTAATGTATTAGTTTGCTAGGGCTGTGGCAATAAAGCACCACAAACTCCATACCTTAAGCAACAGATATGTATTGTCTCATAAGTCTGGAAGCTAGAAGTCTAAAAATGAGATGCTAAGGGTTGGTTCCTTCTGAAAGCTGTAAGAGAATATATTCCAGGTCTCTCTCCTTGGCTTATTGACGGCCATCTCCTCCCTGTATCCCTTCCCATCATCTTCCCTTGATGCGCGTGTGTCTCTGTATCCAAATTCCTTTTTTATAAGGACAACAGTCATGTTGAATTATTTCGGGTCTAACTTAATGACCCAACTGCAGCTTGACGGTCTTTGTAAAGACCCCATCACCAAATAAGGTCACCTTCTGAGGTACTGGGGTTTAAGTCTCCAATATATCATTTTTGGGGAGATAAAGTTCAACCCATAACACATGGTATATATATAAGGTTTTATATGACCTAGTCCTTGCCTACCTTACGAAATTCATGACATTCCTTCTGTCTCCTTCTCACTCTGTTTTAGATACAATGAACTTTGTTGCTCCTGCCTCTATTGTTTGTCCTACCAGGGAGTTCATTTCCATTTCATTTTCTTACACATGATGCCTACTTTGCCAGGAATACTTGATTCCCATATCTTCACTTTGTTTTCTCCTTCGTCCCTGACCATATATCATTTCTTCAGATATACCTCCCATGATTGCTGTACTTAAGTGGCTCCCTCATCCCTCTTTATCTCCCTCAACTACTTTATTGATTGTTAGAGTTATTATGTCTATTTGATGTTTGATGTGTTGTTTATTTATGTTTGTTTTTTCTTACAAAAATATAACTCTGTGATGAAAGGACAGTGTTTGTATTGTATATTTTATTACCCCAGAGACAAAGACAGTTCCTGGCTCATGCAAGTGGCATTCATTTATTCATTCTCAAGAACTCTGAAGCACAAAATGTTTGTTCTAAAAAAAAAAAAAATCTCAATTTCAGTAATGAGCAGGCTTTCAAATTTGAAAGTTTGAGGCATTTTTTTATTCTGTTAAATTGGCAAGATAAATGGTAATAGTGCTGGCAATAGTTTTGTGAGATGGGAAATCTAATGGACTTTAGGATGATCATAAATTACTACAGTGGAAACTCTGGCAGTGCCATAGGCCCCCCCCTCCCCTTATCATAGAGGATATGTTCCAAGACCCCCAGTGGATGCCTGAAACTGCACATAGTACTAAACACTATTTAAACTATGTTTTTTTCCCCACACAAAATACCTATGATAAAATTTAATTTATAAATTAGGTGTACTAAGAGATGAACAAAAGATAATAAAATAGTACAATTATAACAATATTCTATAACAAAAGTTAAGCAAATGTGAGCTTTCTCTGAAATATATAAATAAATATGATCTTATTACACTTACCCTTCTTCTTATGATGATGATATGAGATGATAAAATGCCTGCATGATTAGATGAAGTGAGGTGAACGATACAGGCATTGTGACATAGCATTAGGCTACTATTGACCTTTTGACCATGCATCATGAAAAGGAGGATCACCCGTTTCCAGACTGCAGTTGACTGTGAGGAACTGAAACTGCAGAAAGCAAAATTGTAGATAGGGAGGGACTACTGTACCTATCTAGAAACACTAAAACGTTTATAGCTTTGCATGTAGTCATTTTATTTTATTTTTTTAAAAGATTTTATTTATTTATTTGAGAGAAAGAGAGAGAGAACAAGAGAGGAGAGAGGGCAGCAGAAGAAGCAGACTCCCTACTGAGCAGGGAGCCCAATGTGGGACTTGATCCCAGGACTCCAGGATCATAACCTGAGCTGGAGGCAGTTGCTTAACCAACCAAGCCACCCAGGTGCCCCCACACTTAGTCATTTTAAACACAACAGTGTATCATGAGGAAATCACAAAGTTTGCAGAAACAAATCCACAATTAATTCAACACTTTAATTCTAGTCATGAGAAAGCTTAAAACAAGTATCTAAAAAGCTAGTTTTCAATTATAACTATGTACAGCTCTATGAACATATACCTCTCCTGCATTGCCTTAAGAAAATGGAAACTTATTTTTTCTAACTTAACTAAAGGTCCAAAGGTAAGCCCTTCAACAGTCTTGCAACAGACCCAAGCTATTTGTTTATTCCTGCAATTCCATCCTTAGCACCTTGACTGTCATTATTATGTTGCCACATGATTGCTAATGGGGTTGAATCATTGTTCCAGGGTTTGAATCATTTTTCTAGAAAGACAAGAAAAGCAAGAAAGAAAAGCTTTTTTTTCTACTAATAATGCAAAAGCTTTCTGTGAAAGTATTTTATCATATATCTATACCTAGAATGTCTGGGAAACAGTAGAGACACCCAACTTTGAGAGATTCATAGGGTTCATGTATATTTGATTGCCAACTCTTAATGTCTGGTCCATGGGAAAAGGTCATTTTCTTTGGTTGAGACTAAGAAACAGATTTTGAAAAGTAGAGTTGTGTACAAGAAACTCATTAGATATTACCTTTGGTTCAATATCTTCAATATCTATGTGGATAGAGTGATGAGGAATGCAGAACTGATATGTTTTTGTTTGTTTTATTTTGAACTGTGGTGGTCATAGCAGAGGTATGCAATTATTCGATGCTCAACTCTGAAACTGGCATGATCCCTTTAAATTGTCCCATATCAAGGGGCTGGTACATTATACTCCATATTAACCGTCATTAGATGAAGAAAAGTTGATGTAGGGAAAGCTGAATTCTGATGGAACAAATCTCTTAGGTTGAATGTACCATCCAGACAGTAACACAGGTCAGAGCAATCAGTCATTAACATGGGCAGATATGGGGAAGTATGTACATACTTCCCCATATCTGCCCATGGCAGTGGGCAGGATCTGGGTGATCTGGGTGATCTGGTGATCTGGTGACACACCACAGGATCCACTTTGGTAAATAAATTGTGAATATTCAAATACAAAAATGCAGAGTTTAATGCAATGTTTTTGAAGAATTTTAAATGGCATAGAGAAATGCACGTGAAAAGTAAGTTCTTTATAGATCTTGGATATCAGCCAAAATAGATAATCATATCAAAAAATGGGGAGAAGACATGGACAGACATTTCTCCAAAGAAGACATACAAATGGCTAACAGACACATGAAAAAATGTTCATCCTCATTAGCCATCAGGGAGATTCAAATCAAAACCACATTGAGATAGCACCTTACACCAGTTAGAATGACCAAAATGAACAACAGTAAACAACATGTGTTGGAGAGGATGTGGAGAAAGGGGAACCCTCTTAAACTGTTGGTGGGAATGCAAGTTGGTGCAGCCACTTTGGAAAACAGTGTGCAGATTCCTCAAAAAATTAAAATTCCTCAAAAAATTAAAAATAGAGCTACCCTATGATCCTGCAATTGCACTGCTGGGTATTTACCCCAAAGATACTGATGTAGTGAAATGAAGGGCCATCTGTACCCCAATGTTCATAGCAGCAATGGCCACAGTCACAAAACTGTGGAAAGAACCAAGATGCTCTTCAATGGATAAATGGATAAAGAAGATATGGTCCACATTTACAATGGAATTTTACTCAGCCATCAGAAAGGACGAATACCCAACTTTTGTATCAACATGGGTGGGAGTAGAAGAGATTATGCTGATTGAAATAAGTCAAGCAGAGAGAGCCAATTATCATATGGTTTCACTTACTTCTGGATCATAGGAATAACACAGAGGACATTTGGAGATGGAGAGGAGAATGAGTTGGGGGAAATTGGTGGGGGAGACAAACCATGAGAGACTTTGGACTCTGAGAAACAAACTGAAGGTTTTGGAGGGGAGGGGGTGGGGAGTTGGGTGAGCCTGGTGGTGGGTAGTATGGAAGGCACGTATTGCAAGGAGCACTGGGTGTGGTACATAAACGATGAATTCTGGAACACTGAAAAGAAATAAAATTTAAAAAAAATTAAATTAAAAAAAGAAAAGTAAGGAAATTTCTTATAAAACTATATGTGGTATGATTAAAAATGTACATTATATTTGTATGTGTCTATGCTGGAGAATGAAAGATTGAACATTGCTAATACACATGCTCTGGAATCTCTACCATTATGCACAGTTTATCCACATTTAGTAGTAGTGATTTGGAATTTATATATATAAGTACTTTGGTTGTCATAAAATGGAATTTCATTGGCTCCAGAAGAGACTTGTACATATTTGATATACTTTAGTTTCTCACTGTTCCTTAGATTCAGTGTCTTTATAATTGCAATGACATGGAGTTCCTGGTTTAAAAATCATTATCTCCTGAACCAGGAAGTAATAAAAAACCTGAACAGACTCATGACCAGTAAGGAGATTGAAACAGTCATCAAAAATCTCCAAACAAACAAAGCCCAGGGCCAGATGGCTTCCCAGGGGAAACCAAACATTTAAAGAAGAATTAATTCCTATTCTCCTGAAACTGTTCCAAAAAATAGAAATGGAAGGAAAACATCCACACTCATTTTATGAGGCAAGCATCACCTTGATCCCAAAACCAGACAAGGATCCCATCAAAAAAGTGAATTACAGATCAATATCCTTGATGAACACAGATGCGAAAATTCTCACCAAAATACTAGCCAATAGGATCCAACAGCACATTGAAAGGATTATTCACCACGATCAAGTGGGATTTATTCCAGGGCTGCAAGTTTGGTTCAACATCCACAAATCCATCAATGTGATACAACACATTAATAAAAGAAAGAACAAGAAACATATGATACTCTCAAGAGATGCTGAAAAAGCATTTGACAAAGTACAGCATCCCTTCCTGATCAAAACTCTTCAAAGTGTAGGGATAGAGGGCACATACCTCAATGTTATCAAAGCCATCTATGAAAAACCCACTGCAAATATCATTCTCAATGGAGAAAAACTGAAAGCTTTTCCGCTAAGGTCAGGAACACGGCAGGGATGTCCATTATCACCACTGCTATTCAACATAGTACTAGAAGTCCTAGCCTCAGCAATCAGACAACAAAAAGAAATTAAAGGCATCCAAATTGGCAAAGAAGAAGTCAAACTATCACTCTTTGCAGATGATATGATACTATATGTGGAAAACCCAAAAGACTCCTCTCCAAAACTGCTAGAACTTATACAGGAATTTAGTGAAGTGTCAGGATATAAAATCAATGCACAGAAATCAGTTGCATTTCTCTACACAAACAACAAGACAGAAGAAAGAGAAATTAAGGATTCAATCCCATTTACAATTGCACCCAAAACCATAAGATACCTAGGGATAAACCTAACCAACGAGGCTAAGAATCTATACTCAGAAAACTATAAAGTTCTCATGAAAGAAATTGAGGAAGACACAAAGAAATGGAAAAATGTTCCATGCTCCTGGATTGGAAGAACAAATATTATGAAAATGTCTATGCTACCTAAAGTAATCTACACATTTAATGCAATCCCTATCAAAATCCCATCCATTTTTTTTCAAAGAAATGAAACAAATAATCCTAAAATTTATATGAACCAGAAAAGACCTCAAATAGCCAAAGGAATATTGAAAAAGAAAGCCAAAGTTGGTGGCATCACAATTCCGGACTTCAAGCTCTATTACAAAGCTGTCATCATCAAGACAGTATGGTACTGGCACAAAAACAGACACATAGATCAACGGAACAGAATAGAGAGCCCAGAAATAGACCCTCAACTCTATGGTCAACTAATCTTTGACAAAGCAGGAAAGAATGTCCAATGGAAAAAAGACAGTCTCTTCAACAAATGGTGTTGGGAAAATTGGACAGACACATGCAGAAAAATGAAATTGGACCATTTCCTTACACCACGCATGAAAATAGACTCCAAATGGATGAAGGACCTCAATGTGAGAAAGGAATCCATCAAAATCCTTGAGGAGAACACAGGCAGTAACCTCTTAGACCTCAGTCACAGCAACTTCTTCCTAGGAACATTGCCAAAGGCAAGGGAAGCAAGGGCAAAAATGAACTCTTGGGATTTCATCAAGATCAAAAGCTTTTGCACAGCAAAGGAAACAGTCAACAAAACCAAAAGACAACTGACAGAATGGGAGAAGATATTTGCAAACGACATATCAGATAAAGGGCTAGTATCCAAAATCTATAAAGAGCTTAGCAAACTCAACACCCAAAGAATAAATAATCCAGTCAAGAAACGAGCAGAGGACATGAACAGACATTTCTGCAAAGAAGACCTCCAGATGGCCAACAGACACATGAAAAAATGCTGCACATTACTCGGCATCAGGGAAATACAAATCAAAACCACAATGAGATACCATCTCACACCAGCCAGAATGGCTAAAATTAACAAGTCAGGAAAGGACAGATGCTGGCGAGGATGCGGAGAGAGGGGAACCCTCCGACACTGTTGGTGGGAATGCAAGCTGGTAAAACCACTCTGGAAAATGACATGGGGGTTCCTCAAAACGTTGAAAATAGAGCTACCCTATGATCTAGCAATTGCACTACTGGGTATTTACCCTAATGATACAAATGTAGTGATCCGAAGGGGCACGTGCACCTAAATGTTTATAGCAACAATGTCCACAACAGCCAAACTATGGAAAGAACCTAGATGTCCATCAACAGATGAATGGATAAAGAAGAAGTGGTATATGTATATACAATGGAATACTATGCAGCCATCAAAAGAAATGAAATCTTGCCATTAGCAACGACGTGGATGGAACTAGGGGTATTATGCTTAGCGAAATAAGTCAATTAGAGAAAGACAACTATCATATGATCTCCTTGTTATGAGGAAGAGGAGATGCAACGTGGGGGGTTTGGGTGGTAGGAAAAGAATAAATGAAACAAGATGGGGTTGGGAGGGAGACAAACCATAAGAGACTCTTAATCACCCAAAACAAACTGAGGGTTGCTGGGGTTCGGGGGGTCGGGAGAGGGTGTTGGGGTTATGGACTTTGGGGAGGGTATGTGCTATTGTGAATGCTGTGAAGTGTGTAAACCTGGCTATTCAGAGACCTGTACCCCTGGGGCTAATAATACATTATATGTTTATAAAAAAATAAAGAAATTAAAAAAAAATCATTATCTTTCACAGAGAAGAAGCAAACAAAGCAAATGTCTAATGTTTTATTGTACTCTTATACATTATATATTACTCAATTATTTTAACCAATTCCTTTCTTATTATATACTTCTAGTTGAGAACACTTAAAAAATATTTCTGTGATATAGTATTTTGTAAGCCTCAAATAAGTATGTACTTATTTTAGCAGCCTGGCCTTCTTATGTGCCTGTTCAACTCTTCATTGTTCATGGTGGTGAGATCCTTTTTAATCTCCTGTAAACATTTAGCAAACACACAAAAAGCCCATTGCAGAACTTTTTGGAGTAACTATATTGATTTATTCTTCTCATTGGGACCAATTATGACTGCATTGCCAGAATATATTTTGAGATCTTCCTAGTTCTATTGAACTGTTTTGCTTATTTATTTTTGTAATCTCTGATCATATACATGTTCTAAATGTTGGTACATGCCCATAACACTATCAATGCTGCAGATTTTTTTCTTGTCTCTGGATCATAAGACCCTCCTCTGTGGTTCTACTCTCAAAGACCTGCATTTTGAATAATGGATTTTCCTTCTGGTATACAGTGTTATTTTTCCTATCTTCCCTGGTCTACTGATCAAAGTGTATCCATTCTTTAAGTTATGTACTTCTAAATGTCCTTTCTACCAAACATTGGTGAGAGATCTATTGTATTGAACTGTGCCATTTATTACTCAATAACCCATATTTGTAGGGGTGCCTGGGTGGCTCAGTGGCTTAAGCCTCTGCCTTCGGCTCAGGTCGTGATCCCAGGGTCCTGGGATCGAGCCCCACATCGGGCTCTCTGCTCAGCAGGGAGCGTGCTTCCTCCTCTCTCTCTCTGCCTGCCTCTCTGCCTACTTGTGGTCTCTCTCTGTTAAATAAATAAATTCTTAAAAAAAAAAAATAACCCATATTTGTGCATTACAGGGAGATAGGAAGTCCTTTAAGAGGTCTTATACTCTTCTTACTTAAATTTTCTTATAAACTACAAGAAACTTTAATTATTTAATTTAATTTTATCAAGGAAATTGAATTCATTGGAATTAGGTTTGTCTTCAGTGATTTAGAAAACTATGAAAAACAGTGGCTCAGATAAGATGTAAGTTTAATTCTATATCTCCTAAAAATATCATAAAGTAGACAATAAGGAATGCAGTTATCTTGCCATTGTTCTAGTTCTTGGTAACACTTGTGGTCCTGTATAACTGCTCAAGAAAGTCATTACCACTTTCTAGATAGATGACATGAAGGAAGAAAGATGAAGAAAATCTCTCTTCCTATTAAATTATATTTTAAATAAATATGGTAGACACAGAAAGCAACATGAATCAAATATAATTAATGAACTGCCATAATACATTGTAACTCTCACCCAAATTAAGAGATACGATCTTGCCACACACCACAGAAACCTTCTACTTGAGACCCCCAAATCCTAATCCTCTCTCCTTTTCTAAGAGTGACTGCATCTGACCTTTACAGTAAAACTTCCTTTTTTTATACAGATTTATTGCTTACGTGAATATTGCTAAAATCATCATAATTTATTTTTTCCTAATGTCATATTATTTCCTTTTAATCTATCTAATTCCTTCTGCTTTTATTTTTAATTTTTGCTTGCAATTTATTTGTTGAGGAGCCCTGATGATGTCTTGTACAGTTTCTCACAGATACAGTTTTGCTAATTGCATTTCCCTTGTATAGTTTAACATGTTCATCTGTCCTCAGAGTTACATAAAATTGTTAGTTTAATCCATAGGCTGAGTCTGATTCAGGAATGATGGTTTGCCACAATTGGCAAGGAAGTGATGTATTCCCTGGGAAGCACAGAGTGGTCATTGATGCTTGATGCTGATGGTTAATTAAGTTATTAGGAATTGCATAATGTGATATTACAATGCCATTATTCTATGTTCCTTTATTTTCTGGAATACTTTTATAAAAATAAACTGTATCTCATCTAGCATTTGCTCATCCAGGGGTAATATCTGAATAGAAAAGGCAAGATAAATGCTAAATAATTTTATTTAGTAGGTTTAAAAAAATTGGTTACCTAGCATGATACAGAAGTATCCAATTTGATATTATTATGGGCTTTGAGTGGGTACCAATATTAATGAATTAAAAGATATTTGACTTGTTTTAATCTATTTTAGGTATTAGATTTTGGTGTTCACATTTTCTACTCTTCGGAATTCCCAAATCCCTTGGGCTTTTCACCTAATAATAGATATGGTTTTCTTTCTATCTGGGGTCCCAGATGACTCAGATTATCTTGTATGTTCCTTGCTTTATTCCTAAAATCAGCCATTTTCCCCAAGAAACCTTGATTTCCTTTAGTGGGAAGTGAAATTTCAGTATCAGTATAAGGATTCTATGGATTGAACTCTACTGGATTGCATATAATTTCTAGGGCTTTATAGTGTAAACTCATGAGTACAAAATTTTATGTCCATTTAAAGTCCATTGCCACATGGTATTTCTTTAATTTCTTTGACCTTAAATCTAGATTTTTTAAATTTCCAGAGTATCTGATTTTTTTAAGAGCATTATAAAGAAAATTAGAACATTGCATAATTACTCTTATGTTTTATATCATATTGCAGGTAAATGATTTTCAGATAGTAATACTTTCATAAATACCAGTCATTTGATTGCTGACATATGTTCTCATTCTCACTTCATTTTTTAGTTCTACATTGCCAGAGGAGATAGCTGTTACAAACTATATATTCTTCCTCCTGTAATTCATATAATACTCGTTCTGTGTGTAAATGTATATATTTGATGTTCCCCACCAATCTTTATGTTAATGTATTTTCAGTGATTTTGAATGTCTGATATCCAGTATGAAAACATTTATATTACAAAAACAAGTTCATGGACACAATATTTCCTGGGTTCTTGCACAACGATAGAATTTTATCTTTAGCCTTTAGACTTCAAAGTTAGTTTGACTATTTTAAATCATTGATTTAAAAAAAAAATCCTTCCTTGATTATCTTAAATGTGTCATGTTATATTCTTCTGACAAAAAGTTTTGTTTATAAAGGGATTAATGGCACAGTGATTTTTTTGTCCCTTGTAAGTGTCTTGGTGTTTCTATCTCTATGGTGAAAGGATTTAGAATTTCTTCTTATATTTTTCAGTATGAAACAATTTTGCCAGAAAAAAAATCAGTATTGATTATTTTAGAAAGATTTCCCCAATAACATATTAGCCTTTACAAACTATGGTTTATGTAATATGTAAGCTATGTATGTATGTATGTATGTATGAATGCATGTATGTATGTGCTCTCTCTATATGTAAGCTATCCTTGAATTGTGGTTTGTAGTGTCCCTTCTTTTCATTAGCTTGAATTAAAAAAAAAAAAAATCCAGTTACATATCTATTGAAAATTTTTTATCATCTTCAGTCTCTCTTGAAATTTCTAATTAATTTCACCTATTTTCATCTTCTGTTAATCCTGGATAATTTTCTATAGCATGTTTTGTTTTGGTTCTTTGTGCCTTCAAGTTTAATTTTCAGTTCTGAAATTAATTAATTAATTAATTTATTGCATTTCTAATTGTTTCCTGAAATTTAATAAAACATTTTTGGTGTTTCTTTAATTTTTTGGTAATATTTTCTTAATATTTTTTATCTGACTTTGGAGTATTAGATTATTATTTTCATCTATTTTATGGGCATATTTTTCTGGAGTGATTTTATTTTATATAGGAATGCTATTATAATATTTTCTTCTTGTGAGAACTTTGCATGGGAGTTGAACTTAATACTTTTGGGTTTTTTTATTGTTTTTGAAGTAAATTTTTTTTGAATGAGGACTGTTTGAGAATAGCTTTTCTTTTTCTTTCCCTCTCTGTTTCTTTCTATCTCTCTCTGTCTCTCCAGAGTTCCTTCTTTAGTGGTTTTTGTAAAGCCCCCAAATATGGTGGTGACTTCTGATTTCAACTTCAACATTTAAAGTACTTGGATGCCATCATGCCTGACAGTCCCATTTTTGCCACAAGAAAAAGTGGACAAACTAAATTTTAGTGACTTTTCTTGGTTCTATCAAAGCACTGAGGACATAGGGCAAAATTCCATCATGAAATCTGGAAAGACAAGTGCATTCATAAATCTGGTAACCTAGATCAGAAATCTCTAGAGCCATAAAATGGTAGAAACATTTAAATACTCATGTTGATGAATCGATGAAGGCTGAGCGAATCCAGCATGAGAACCAGCATAACAGTGAAAAACTCCTGGGAGCTGCAAACTTAGGGTGATCCTGCAGTTTCCTGGACTTTCCTTCTAAGACATGTATCACATTTTCATGATGAAAATCTGGGAAAGATACCTTCCTGGCTCTGGCATGGGGAAAGAAAGTGTAGCCCTACTGAAATACTCCTAGAGCGTTCTCCACAAAAAATAAATAAATAAATAAATAAATAAATAAATAAATAAAAATAAAATAAAATGAAATAAAAACTTTAGACAATAAAGGATTTGACAGTCCTATCTATTGATAACCAAAACCCTCCCCACTCAGCCTATTTGGCTCACCTAAGAGAAAAAATTAAGAGCCAAAAGCATAGTCACCATGGATCAAGGCTTCAAGGAAATAGAGCTGAACTTCTACAACCAGGGAAGGGAATGGGGGCAGGAAGGGGAAAAAAAAAAAAAAAAAAAAAAAAAGTTGCTTGGTTCAGATTTTCTATTTCTTTTCTCCAGAAAAGTTTCCTGCTTCAGTCAGGCTTCCTCTACTGTGGGTTGGTCAACTCTAGGGCAATATTACTAAAGGGTCAGATCTTTCTTCCTCTTTTGAAAGTAGGTTGGTCAGAAGAAAGCATGGAAACTCCATTGCTCTTCTCTTATCAGTAAACTTTACAAAACATGATCTGGTTCTTAGAGTAAAGCAGGTGGGTGGCAGTTTTCAACCCTAACGTGAAAGTTCCCAATATCTAATTATTTGGTCTTTAATCTGTAAGAAGTAAATAAAGAATAAAACTTGGAGAAGCAAATTAGAAACAGGGTAAAAAAAGCTTTTTGCATGGTCAGGATAAGAAACTAAATTTTTTTTGGCTCTCTGCCCCATGTATATTGTATATATTTGTATATAATATATATATAACACATACATGTATACTACTTAATTTTTCACTTTCAGTCTCATCCCTCAGAAATACTGAGATACTGAAGTCCACGATAAGAAGCCATAACAAAGACAAGATTCAAATATAGAAAAAAGAGAGACTGACTGTAATGAGGGAACAGAAGCTTGGCTGAGGACAAAGCAAAAGGCTGATACCCTGCAACCTTCCCCTGCCCCCACTCCTGGGGTGGGACATGTGTGACATTCTTTAGGAATCTCCCGCCTATCTTAGTGTTAATACCTTGCTGAGAACCAAAAAAGGCCTCTGGTATCCTATATCTTGTAGGTCCTCTTTAGCATATGAAAGTTCTGTTGAAACCCTTTTTCCTTACCTCCCCCAACCCCATAGTATGTAACCTGACACCTCTCATAGCCCTGCGGCAGCAGCTCTTTCTGCCCACAGGTCCTGTCCCCCTGCTTTAATAAACCACCATTTTGCACCAAAGATGGATCAAGAATTCTTTCTTGGTCATCGGTTCCGGACCTCACCCTGCTGAACCTCACTTATAGTCTAAAACTTCATCAGACTGTATCCAGGAAGTTTAGACATAACAGAGTTGAACATTTTTTGGTACTATTACTGTATTTCTCACTAGGCTTGCCAGAGGAGTGTTTAAATAGATAAATTATGTATCATATACCTAACTACCGTACTATAGAGCACAAATGTGTGTGGCTCAAGGTTGTAATTTGATATTTTTGGTGCCAATATAGGGAAATATATGTATTATTATTATTAGGGTACCCTAATTATGTTTTTTTCTTCTTTTTTTAATGTTTTGAGTAGCCATCAGAAAATACTAGAGAATAGTGGAAAGACTTACCTTGAATTCACGTGGTTTTTCCCAAATGGCTTAAAAGTTATAACTGGCCAATTCTCCCACACATATGAGGTTTATCTTCAATGTCTATTTGTAAAGTAGAAACAATATAGGAGATTTTATACTGAATTTAGTGCTCAGAGAAAGAAAAAGATAGGTTAAAATGTTTATATATACCAAGAAAAACTGCTGGGAATGGCTAACAATCCCTATATAGATGGATGAAAGATTACTCCAAACTTTGCTATGAAAGAGAGGAGGAAAGGGGGGGTTAACCAAAGCTCAGAGATAAAGACCCTTTGCTTTTGTTTCTCCTGCTTTTATTGGTCCTTCAGGACAATCACAAATCCTTATCACTGTTTCTCAAGCACATGATGTGTGACAAGCCAGTGGTCTTACTAGAACTAGGAGGATCTATTTACAGGAAAGAAACAATATGCTAGTCTGTATATTCTAGAAGTTCTGCTAAACATAGTCTAGGGGACAATGCAGACAGCTCTTGGATCACAGGGTGGCTGTTTGGGCTAAGAAAGCTTAGAGGAAGGCAACTCCCTGAGGCATTCTAACAGCAGTGTGGTCACATAGGCCTCTGCATTCCAAAGGCCTAAACCCTTCTCTGAAACTTTCCTAGCCCCCAGGGAACTCCGTGTTACATTTTAGCAAGCCAGGTATCATGGCTGATTTCATGCTCCACATTAACCCCAGCAAAAAACCTTTCCTAGGATTCACCCCCACCCTTATTTTTCCCATTTTCCTGTTTTCCCCTACTTTTCTCCCTACTTTTTCCTCTGTATTTACTGGTGCAAAGCCAGACAACTAACATTAAATGGAACTCTAGTGTAAATACACAAGATATTTTGCATCTGTCCTTAATTATCTTTGAATTTTTTCAATAATCTTTGGTGACATTAACTATTAAGTTTATAATAACATAAATTTACTGGATAAAAATTCTAAGGATTGGGGTTTGCTTATTTCCTAATGTTCATCATTGAGGATTTCCAGAATTATCATATTGTATATATCCTAATAATTACTTGGAATCTTAAAAATGGAAGCCTATTTTATTTTATTTTTTTTAAGTTTATTTATTTATTTATTTGACAGATCACAAGTAGGCAGAGAGGCAGGCAGAGAGAGAGGAGGAAGCAGGTCCCCACTGAGCAGAGAGCCTGATGTGGGGCTCGATCCCAGGACCCTGGGATCATGACCTGAGCCAAAGGCAGAGGCTTTAGCCCATTGAGCCACCCAGGCGCCCCTGGAAGCCTATTTGAGACTTAACATTGAGTTAATGCAAACTTAGCTATTCAAGAAGAACAATAGGCAAACCCATGGTAGTCTTCGCTGCAGTAGTCCTAATTCTAACCAGGTACTCAGAATTTCTCCAGCTAAAACTGAGCAAAATAAGGAGATGGAAGCAAAAGAGACCACGGTCTTTTTTACTCATAAAGGAAAAGTTTTGATATCAGAATTTACTTTCTTTGGTATTGATATTTTAACCTGCAAATGATTTTGCTTCTTAGGTTTTAATTTTACTCTAGGATTATGAGCATCTTGTAGCCGCTATTATATTCCTATAGTGTCATGCATTTTTCATTAGAGTGTCTTTATGATATCATTTAGTATTATAAAACCTCTGAACATATTGTATCAGGTAGCATAATGTAATTTGAAAAATATGACAGGAAATGAAGTTATGGGTTTGGAAATGGAGTAGTCGTTAGGTTAATAGAATTAATAATTTTGTTTAGATGCATTTCAGAGATTTTTTTAAGACAAAATCTAATCTGGTTGATGGAATCTCAGTAACATACAAAAACAAGTTATTGGTTTTAGCAGGATGGATTTGAAAAGGTAAGAGTAGGACTAATGTCTCTGCTTCCAGAGAGAGCCATAACCTTTATGTTTAATCTCAATAAGTAATTGAAAGAAACAGAAGCTAGGGAATCTTGGAAAAATATTTTTTTCTTCCTTCTGAATATTACTTTTTATGTTGAGCAACCTCAATAATGGACAACTCCTGGCCTCTCTTTACCATTTTTCTAATTCTGCCTCAAAGAAATCAGAGCAATTTATTTGATTGATAAATTTGGGAAGAATAGTATCTCTTCCAAGTGAACTGACCATGAGGTAATAGAGATCTTTGCTTTTCCAGGGACCTTCCATGTGAGCATACCTGCCCGGGTCCATAAAATAGTTAAATGGGTAGATGAGAAAGCCTTATTCTGACTTTAATGAAAAGAATCCCAAATCTCTGCAAATTCCAGATCTCATCACAAGCAATGACTGTTGTGTCTAAGTTATGAGTTGTATATGTGTATGTATGTTTCTCAAGAAACTACTAAAAATCTCCAAGATCAGAAAATTAGAAAATCATGATTAAGGCAAGGAAAATCAGCGGGGTAATTATTATAAAAATGACATTTGGAAAAGCAAGAGGAGTTGGGCATTACCCTATTGCCTGTGTAAATACAACTGTGGGCAACAGATTTTCTTCCCAGTTTGATTCCTAATAATAATTTTTTTTAAGATTTTATTTATTTATTTGACACACAGAGAGAGATCACAAGTAGGCAGAGAGGCAGGCAGAGGGAGAGGGGGAAGCAGGCTCCCCGTTGAACAGAGCCCCTGATGTGGGCCTGAATCCCAGGACCCTGAGATCATGACCTGAGCCAAAGGCAGACACTTAATGACTGAGCATCCAGGTATCCCAATTCCTAAGAATTCTTACATGAATGAAGTCATTGAACTTCTTACAGCAGTAGCATAGTAGTATTCACGAAGAAAATTACAGCACTTAAGGATTAGGTGGAAAAAGAAGCCCACGATCTAAATCCCCACCTTAATTTCTTTAGAACAGATGAAATGCAAAGCTTAAAGATATGAGAAAAAAATGAAATAGGAAACAATAGAAAATCAATTGTTGAATTGCCAGTTAGTTAGGTTCTAATGGGATAACTATAGGCCAGCAAAGAAGTTATGTCCAGTTATTGGGAAAGTCAGGGTGGGTTCATGGAGCCCTCCACTAGAATCTGGATCAAACCAGATAGGCCCAAGATAGTGGGAGCTATGACAGGAAACCCCTGACCAAATAAGAAAGAAAAGGTGGGAAATCTTGCTTCTAAGAAAACCACACCCCAAGTAATGAATATTCCAACCTCTTGTTAACAACTACCAGTAAAAGACAAAAACCCAAACCCCAAGGTAGGCAGCTCTCTCTTTCTCTTGATCTTGCCTGCTCTCACATCTGGAGAGTATACTTTTGCTTTATTAAACTTTCCTGCTTATGTCACTCTTCTCCACTGGGTTGTGTCTATCCTTTAATTCCTTCTTGTAATGAGACCAAGAACCTTTGGTGACATCTTTGGAATGGGCTGGATGGAGACCTCAGGACCCAGGGTCTCCCCAGTTCATCTAGAAACACAATGAAATCAATTACTGTAATTACTATAACCACATAACCACATAACCACTATAACCACATAACCAAGTGTATATAATAATATATATGTGTATATAATAATGTATACCCAAAACTTCCCCCAAAGAATCCTGTAGATCAAGATCGCTTTACTGATGAATTATACCAAAAAAAAAAAAAGCTGGATGAAATAAAATATTATCAAACTCTTCAGAAAAATTTAAGCAGAGTAAATGCTGCTCAACTCATCTATGAGGCAAGCATTACTTTAAGATCAAAAGTAGACAAAAATAATACATGAAAAAAAACCACTATAGATCAATATCCCTGATGAATATAAACAAAAACATTCTCTGTAATATCTCAGAAGATTTAAAATACTTGTGGTATTTGTTCACATATTTTTGGATATTCTATCATGACCAAATGGGGTTTACATCAGCAAATGCAGGAATGACTTAAAAAAATCCAATAAATACATTTCATCATATTAACACACTGAAAAAATAAAATTATGGGATTATTTCAAACATAATTGTGAAAACATCATTCCATAAAATCCAACAACTATTCCTGATTAAAACTCTTTTCAAAATAGAAATAGAATGAACCTTCCTCAAACTGATAAAGGCACCCCCAAAAATCTACAATTGACACATTTAGTTGCAAAATACTGTATACTTTTTTCCTAAGATCAGGAACAAGGAAAAAAAGTCTGCCCTCCCCACTTTGATTCAACATTACTCCATGATTCTAATCAGTGCAATTAGTAAGAATAAGAAAGGATATCCAGATTATAGTTTTATTGTATCTGAATATATCTTTATTTTGTATTAATTCTTAAAGAATGTGTGCTTGATATACAGTATTATGTTGTCAAATTTTTCCTTAGTATGTCAGAAAGTAGTTTGCTGACTTCTGGCTCCTAAAGTTCTTGATACAAAATTAGTAAATATTGGAATTATTGTTTTCCTGTTGTGTTCTATTTCTGCCTTTTTAAGATTTTATCTTTTGTATTCATTAGTTTGAGTATGAGGAAGCTAAGCTTGGATTTCTTTATATCCTTGTTCTTTGTTCTTAGAGTTTAATGGCCTTCATAAATATATAAATTTATTTTTTCACCAAATTAGGAAAATTCTGACATTGTGCTTTCAAGTTTTTTTCTCCCGTGTTTTCACTCTAGAACCCAAAATGTGTGCATTTTCACTGTTTTGATAATGTTTAATGATTCCCTGTGTTGTTTATTTTTCTTGATTCTTTAAATAGTATAATTTCTATTAGTCTTTCACCAAATTCATTGTCTGTTCTCTCTTATTCCCATTTATTATGCACCCTGATGCTATTTTTTAGATTTCGGAAATTGTATTTATTATCTCTAGAATTTCCACTGGATTATTTTTCATAGTTATTATTTCTTCCCTGAGATTTCCTACCTCCTTAGTAACTGAGAACATATTTTTCTTTACCTCATCAAAAACACTTATTATATAGCTTTAAAATCTTTGTATGCTAATTGCTAATTTCAACATTAGGCTGTTGATTTAATTTTCTGTTGAGAATGGGTTACATTCTTTAGTTCTTGAAATGTTGATTAATTTGGGATTTTATCTTCCCTCAGGCTAAAGGGAATAAACAAGTTTCTGTATTTTGTTCAGAATAGTTATCATCTGCATGAGGATTCCTTTGAAGCTTACTCCAGCATACTAGAAGAAAAATGGCCATGTATTTGCATTTACTCACTGCAAAAATTTATTTTTATTTTTATTTTTATAAGTATGCAAAGTATTTACCATTATATGTTCATTTAACTTGTGTTATTTTTCATTTCTTCTTGAATCCCCAAGTTCCCTTCTGGAAATATTTTTTTCCTGAAAGTAATATTATATTTTCTTTAATGTTAATTTGCTGGCAACAACTTCTTTCCATTTTTGTTTATTGAACATGTCTTTTTTTCATCTTAATTCTTGTTGATTGTTGTACCGGGCTATACGTTCTGTTGGATGTTAATTTTTTTAGTACATTAGGAGTAATATTTCATTGTCTTCAGACTTAACATTGCTTCAGTTCAGACCAGTCAGTCTTATTATATTGACCCTTTAAAAATACACTTTTCTGTTGAAGTTTTTCTCTTGCATATATATTTTTAAATAGATTGTTTAATTATGATATGTTTAGGTATGGTTTTCTTTTCTTGTTTTTTCTTTTTTAACTTCTTGGTGTTTGTAGATTGTCTTAAATCTGTGCCTTATGATTTTTTTTTTGCAATTTTGAAAAGCTGTTATTTTTTTCAATTATTTCAATCCATCTATCCTGACCTACTCTGTGATTTCTTCTACACATAACTTTGACATTTACATTATAACACATCCCTTAGGTTATTTTCTATATTTTATATTTTTCTATATATCTAGACTTCTAAATATTTTTTTCTTACCTATCTTCCAGCTTACTACTCTTGTTTTTTGCTATGGCTAGGCCCTATCTCCATCTTTTGAATTTATGATGTTTAAATATTTTAGTTCTAGAGTTCCCATATTTTATATATTCTGCTTATCAGACTCATTTTATATGTCCATGAATATTTTAAGGTCTATATTCAATACCTCAGTTTCCTGGGTACACTTTGTATCTGTTTTGATTGTTTTTTTTCTCTTGTGATCATATTTTCATGTTTCCTCATACAAATGAGGAAAAAAGTCACAATCTCTATTATATATGAAAAATATATATAGACATAATTTAAGGGCTAATATAGTATTATTATTATTATTATTTAAAGATTTTATCTATTTATTTGAGAGAGAAAGAACACAAACAGGGGTAGGGACAGAGGGAGAAGGAGAAGCAGACTCTCCACTGAGCAGGGAGCCAGAGGCAGGGCTTGGTCCCTGGGATTGGAATCATGACCTGAGCTGAAGGCAGATGCTTAACTGACTGAGCCAGTTCAATTGTTTTAATCCAGTCAAGCCTTCAGTCTTTGCAAGGACCAATTTATTTACAGTTCATTATAACTCCTATTTTATAGCTTTTCTGAGTCACAAACCAAGGTGGTGGGTGGGAGTGGTGTCCAAGTGTTTTTTTACAGTGGGCCATAACAACTTCAGTTTGCCTTCTTAGTCCTGTGAGATTTTTGATAGCTCTTTTCAGCTTTTCAATTCTTTGTCCATCTTTGGAAGAATATGCTTTTGGCTCTAGGACATATGACACTAAATGTGAGATTACCGTTTTATGCTTCCTTCTTTCTTTTTGGTTCTTGCTTCATATCTTTTCACTGCATTGTTGGTTCTCTGGTGCCTCATAAATATTATTTTTTCATAATATTTTTTACATCTTTTTTTTTTAAGAGTTTATTTATTTTTTTGACAGGGAGAGACACAGTAAGAGAGGGAACACAGGCCGGGGGAGTGAGAGAGGGAGAAGCAGGCTTCCTGCTGAGCAGGGAGCCTGATGTGGGGCTTGATCCTAGGACCCTGGGATCATGACCTGAACTGAAGGCAGAGGCTTAACAACTGAGCCACCCAGGCACCCCTATTTTTTCTTAATATTTAAAACAGCGTTTCTAATTATTTTCAGTAGTATAGATTTTGAGTTACCTTGCCTATAGACACCAGAGGCAGAACATATAGTAAGTTGAGAAAAATAAAATCACATGTATTTTTGACACATGATTCACTGATACATTTCTTGCCACAAAATTCATGTTCTAGTACTTCCAGATGTCTTTAGTTAGAAGTGCTTTCTGTGACAATTGCCTACTGATTGCCTTGAACTCAGCAGCTGAGACATACCTATTATGGAGTGTTTATAATGTTTTATATTTTCCTCTCCCTAACATAATATAAATAACATATATAAAACAAATAATATATATAAAAACATAATATAACATAACATAAATATGTATATTATGATATAACATAACATAAATATATAAAAATAACAATATAAATACATATAAATATATATAAACATAACATACATGTAAACATAAATATATATAACATATATTTAGGTGGCTAATGCAGGCTTAGAATTAGATTGAATTTATTACCTACTAGTTTTTTGACATTGAGAAATTTACTTAAAATCTCTATGTCTTGGATTTTTCAACTGTTGAATGATGAAAATAGTATATTCTTAGAAGTTTCAGTGAGTTAAATATAAAAGCAATAAGAACATTGAGTATTAATATGGCCCAAACATTCCCTCACCCGTTTCATGTTATTTCATGTATTTTTTTAACCTTATGTCTTATAGCCTTTCCAGTGATTTTCTTGAATAGCAGTAGTCTTTGTTACTGCCACTCAAGAATTTCACATACCTATACATTATTTTAAATAATTTTACTAACAGTTTCATATGTCATATATGAAGTAATTGACTGTAAGATAGGTTTAGGGATACAAAGTTATATAGTCAGTGGGTTTTTTTTTTTTTTTCTCCAGTAGGTGTCTATGAAAATAGGGTATGGAGTGTACAAATATAAAAGCCAAGGCAAAAATCAGCTGCTTTGGCTGAATACAATAAATATTCTAGAGGATAAAGGACTGCATAGACCACAGATGTCACCAATAAAGTGTTGAAAGACCACTAAGAGAGGTAGAAGTTCAAGAATACAGAGTCAATTTAGCTAATAAAGTTCACTGTTTTCACAGGTCTGTGAAACAGTAATCATCTATTTGTAATAGTAGTAATAAATACATATAAACTGCTTACTATGTCTGAATGTTCTAAGTACTTTCATGTAATGACTCATAACTTTCTCATATCCATCTTTTTTTTTGGAGTAAAGAGAGAATTACACTTCCTCCACAAAGTTATTTTTTTCTTCAACAACCTGTCTCCAACCAGTATCATCCAGAAAGTGTATTAAGTTGCTTAATAATGTATGTTCCATAGTATTTACCAGCCATATTTGGATAGCCACTATACACGGCCCAAGCTTTCTTAGTCTTTGGCTGTACAGTTCAAGGAGGACCCATCATTGACCCATCAATCACTGTTTTGTCCTTTCTACTCCCAAAATATCTGCCATAAATGCACTTCACCATCCATTATTTCTCTGTGGGTTATAAATATTTCTCATTAGGAATAAAGCAACAGAATTGTGTGTGCTCTTCTTGCCTCCAGTCTTGCTTTTTAAAATACATTCTTCACAGAGCAGCCAGAGTAAAATATTTAATAAGGATTAATAACTTTATTCTCTTGTCTAAAAGGAATCAATGCCTTTTCATAGGCATCGGAATCGGTACAAACACATGTCGTAACTTATAAAAATTCCTTCTAAGCAACTTTCATTACCACTATTTCTAGCTTCAACTCAGGCTATTCTTGACCTCGCTCTTCTTATTCCTGAGATATTTTACCTTTTCCAGGACATTTTATCTACTAGACTCATACTTAGATGAGGCATATGCTATTTCTTTCTGAAATACCCTTCACCAACACTCCCACCTCTTTCCCGTCATGCCATTCTCCCAACCATCTACAGGTCTCACTCTAAACATTGTATTACCCATGAGGCCTTTCCTGAGTAATTTCTCCAGAAATAACTGACTTCTGTATTGCACTGAAGTATTTACCTGTATTTACATGTTCCTGCTGTAACATAATGTTGTATAACATGTCTTTCTGATTTGTTTTCATACAAGCAAGTGTTGTAGTGCTTGTCACAAAGACAAGACTTAAAATTAGATTATTGTTGAAATGTTCTTTCATATTAGACCCATTTTAGAAGTCACTCATGAACTCCATGTATTTGACCTGCAACTAAGAAACAGAGCAATGCTCCTTTACTTACCCTTCAAGTGTTCAACCTCTGAACCAACCCCAGAGCATGCTGGCATTATAATTATAAATATAGTTGCCTAACATTTCTCACAACCTGTCAGAATGAGGAGATAGTGATAAATGTGAAAGCTTTATTTTCTGAAAAACTTTTCCCCTCTCCTTCTTCCTTTTTTGTAGTTGATTAACAATTTCAGGAATCAATGTAATCTGGGAGTTTTGGGACCTGAATTTAAGGAAAAGAATGAGCTATCAGTAATGTCCCCCACTTCAACTTGTACTGTGCAATATCAAAATAATGTACTTAGAGCATTCTAAAGACCAGCTTATTATATCTGGAGATAAAGGAGCAGGGATAATTCTGTTCAAGGAGCTTACCTACTAGACAGGGAAATTGACATTAAACCAGTAATTACACTAATGAATCTACATATACAAACTGAGATATGTGTCCTGCAAATATGAAATATGGTTTTATGGGAGCTTTGAACAAGGTCTATCATCTAACCTATGATTAGAAAAGAAAACTTGAGGGGTGCCTAAGTGGCTTAAGCAGTTAAGTATCTGCCTTCGGCTCAGGTCATGATCTTGGGGTTCTGGAATCAAACGCCTGAATGGAGCTTGCTGCTCAGTGGGAGTCTGATTCTTCCTCTATCTCTTCTAGTCTCCTTCCCTTGTGCTCAATCTCTCTCTCTCTCTCTCAAATAAAGTCTTAAAAAAAAAAAAAAAAAACTTGAGATAAAATTAGAAGGACATAAAATTAAATTGAAGATAGGTGGAGAGTATTCTAGATGCAGTAACAGAATATGCAAAGACCCTGAATCAGGGAGAATCACTGTGCAGTAATGGTGCTAAAAAAATATCAATGAGGGAAAATGCAGAATCAAAGAGCTTATCAGCCTAGGGAAGGATTTTATTTACTCTTTATCCTAAAAGCGTATGAAACCCATTGGCACATTTTATTTTTTATTTATTTATTTTTAAAGATTTCATTTATTTATTTGGCAGACAGAGATCAGAAGTAGGCAGAGAGGCAGACAGAGAGAGAGGAGGAAGGAGGCTCCCTGCTGAGCAGAGAGCCCAATGCGGGACTTGATCCCAGGACCCTGGGATCATGACCTGAGCCGAAGGCAGAGGCTTTGACCCACTGAGCCACCCAGGCGCCCCTCCATTGGCACATTTTAAAGACAAAGATAACATAATCAGATTTGTACTTTAGAGCAAATATTTTAATTTTATGTGACTTGATATCTCTAAAAATTACTTTTTTTTTTTTTTTTTAAGCTCCTTAAACCTTCTCCCTCTAGTTCAGGGAGACAAATTGAATTACCAGAAGAACAGATAGAATGATCACATCCTATGAGATCCTTCAGCGATTACTGAATTGACTGGAAGGAGGTGTTAAAAAATTAAAATGAGGGGCACCTGGGTGGCTCAGTGGGTTAAGCCTCTGCCTTCGGCTCAGGTCGTGATCTCAGGGTCCTGGGATCGAGCCCCACATTGGGTTCCCTGCTCAGCGGGGAGCCTGCTTCCCCCTCTCTCTCTGCTTGCCTCTTTGCCTACTTGTGATCTCTCTGTGAAATAAGTAAATAAAATCTTTAAAAAAAATTAAAATGAGTTCTCCCCTCATAGGCTTCTCATACTGTCCCCTTGACACTCAAGTTTTGTTTTGTTGTTGCTTTCTTAAGTTATGAGTCCTTTGAGCATAGAATAGAATACTTCCTATTAGGCAAACACACAATTATGATATGTGAAGGAGGAAATCCTAATTTAATATAATTGGAAGAAACAAGTTTAACGGCATCTTTAATAAAAAAAAAAGAGGTCAGTATTTTGTGTCAGAATTCAAAACAACTGTAATAACTAGAAACTAGATAGCAGTATAAACACTATTTCTTGAAGAAAGTATACACACTTAAAATAGAAGTGCTTGGATATAAACATGATATTTAGACAGGCTTAGAGAAATAATATGATCAGCTCCATACAGCAAAATCTTTTAGCATTTGCATTCCATCTTCTATGCTTTATAGAACTGTCATGATACTGTCTCTTAAAATTTTAAATCACACAAAATTGTCTGGATGTTTAAAAAGCAAATACAGAAAAATACATTTAATGTTCTTTTTCTCAAATAAATGATTCTTATCTAAAAAGGAATATAATATTGTGGATTTTTCTGAGAATAAAAAACATAAATAAGACATAAAAGCATAAATATAACAAAAACATAAAAAACAGAATAAAAATAAGTAGAGTGTAAAATTTAGTAATTATTCCCTATGTGTTATATTTTCCATTTTATTTATAATTATTTGTGATATTCTTAATTCATGTATTTTAGAATAACTATAAAATAAAAAATAATGACATGATATACTTCATGTTGTTGGTAAGAAGGAAAATCTATTATCATCACACTTGTTAAATAGAAAGAACACAGGTTATAGAATTTGAATTAACATTGAGTTCAATTTCTGTTACTTTGGGAAAGTTATTTAACCTCTCTAGTCCTGTTTTTTCAATGCTGATCACACTTTCTTTAAAGTTTTACAATAGATATTAAAATTATATACAGAGATGAATAAAATACACTTTGCTCATAGAAAGAATATAAGTACTCTAAAGTTAGGTGATTGGAAGAGAGGTTTTATAAAAAAATTATTGGCAAAGAATTGACCAGAGTTTAGGAAAACCACATGACTCAGGGCAGTAATCCAGGGATAGCAACCACAAAGAAAGAAAGAGTAGGTAGAAAAGCCCACGTAATGGGAGACTTGACCTTCAGTGGAGGACATAGCCCACTGGAGGAATCTTGTATGTGGGGAGTCATGTATTTATATACTGACTTTACTCTTCTATTTCTCTCCTTCTCTGTGGATTTCTATCAGTGCTCTCCTTTGGCTGTACTTAACTGGAAGCTGAAAGATAAAAAATACACTGATACAACCATTGTGGTTTAGCCTTCTGGGACACAGAGTAAGGAAGAGTACAGAAAACAGCAGAAGCATATAAAAGAAATCAGCTCTATAAGTGTAATAGATTTTTAAGTAAATTTTCTGGTTGCTAGAGATGTTTAACAAATCATAAAATCATATATTTGATAAACTTTCATGGAGTGAATATCAATTCAAGAAATAGAAAATAAATTCATGGTATTAGTAATGAGACTATAGGACAATGTATAGGCCAAAAACATTGGAAATTCTTTTTCTTTTTTTTAATTTAAGATTTTATTTATTTATTTGATAGAGAGAGAGATCACAAGTAGGCAGAGAGGCAGGCAGAGGGAGAGGGGGAAGTAGGCTCCCTGCCGAGCAGAGAGCCTGATGCGGGGCTTGATTCCAGGACCCTGAGATCATGACCTGAGCAGAAGGTGGAGGCTTAACCCATTGAGCCACCCAGGTACCCCGGAAGTTATTTCTCTTGAGCTGTGAGCAGCCATGGAGGCTCTCAAAACTGAAAGTACTTGCACTTTGTTTACTGACATGGAGCCCCCTCTCTCCTTCAATGCCTCATGATCCCTCTTAGCACTTACCTTGAATTCAGCTGCTCTATGGAGAAAGGTCATTAGGAAATAAGGCTGAGGTCTGTCTGTGTCCAAAAGGAACTAAACCGCATATGACTGTCCAAATCTGCAGGAACCTGTGGGGGAGAGGAGACTCGGACTCTTATGAATCCATTGGGTACAGGGACCTAGGCCACTATTGTATCCAGTCTTGTGGAGGGAGGTTTCATCTGAATTCAAACGATGCAGTTTGCTCTAGGTTCATGGTGAGGAAGGGAAGTTAAGGTAACCATATGTGTGGAGCTCACTGGGCCAGTTCAATGAACCACCATCATTACTTCTACATATAAATATATAATAGACACTAATGTGTTGTATGCTTGTACTTTTCCAACCCAAAAGTGGCAGAGGTGATATGCTAAATTGGTTAGATTCACAAGTTGAGAAGTGCTACTGGGATATGTAGATCATGACTAAATGCTTCCTTCTGTTCCTTCCCAGATCCTCTAACAGAAACAATTTGGGGGATGGGGGATCAAAGCTCTAATTAAAAATTTAAATGCAGCAGACTTAAGAAGACATACAATAGCTCCATGCAATAGCCCTATGTGCCAATTTAAAAGAGCAATTGGAGCTGCAGGTGTTACAGAGATTATCACAAACTGAATCCGCCTGTTGTTTCTACTATCCCAGCTGTTCCAGACACTGTGTGTAACTGAATCCACTGTGCAGACTACTGGCACTTGGTATGCTCTCTTAAACAGTGCTGCTGCCTTATTTTCTATTCCACTTGGTATTTTCTATACGAAGAATCAAGACTAAATATATTTCCGTGTCATGGCCTCCTTTCAGTCCTCTCCAAGAGGTATCTTAACTTCCCTGTCATTTGCTACCAGTGGATTGGTCATAATATAGGATACCTCTAATGTCCAACATCTTTATTGTATAGATGATGTCTTGATTGACAAAGCAGGACTTTAGTCCGAAGGCTCTGATGTGATGTCAGCACACATCTACCAGCAGGAGTGGCTGATAAGCCCTGATAAAATTCAGGAGTTTGCTTGCCAAATAAAATGCCTTTCGGACTCTGTGGGTGGATTCCGAATGCTAGGTTTCTTCAGCAGTCCGGGAAAAAACTTTGTCCCCCCACTGCCAAATAGGAGACACCCCTGATTGAACTATTTCAGAATTGGAGGTACTAAGTGCCTCACTTTAGGATTCTTCTTGGTCTTCTGTATTGATTGGTTAACTTGCAATTAGAATCCTTGGAGTGGACCCAAACCTACAGGCTGCATTGGAAACTGTCCAGTAAACTGACATGTACTTTCTACCTTTGTGGCCGCTGCAAATAAATGTTGGGCTAAATGTCTCTGTAGCTTTCTCTTTAATCAGGGATTACTCCACTGAAAACAGCCTATCGTTTACTAATACCCCAATTTGGTAAGGCTCTGGCTTTGGGTCCCAAATGTAAGTACAGCCCTCTGGCAAAAAGCTACAATCCCACAACTCTCCTTAAATGTAATTTCTGTCTTTTTTAGGTAGACCCTTCTGTAGTTTCTGCCTTCTTTTAATGATACTACAGTGCCATCAACAGATTTTTTTTTTTTTTTTGGACTTTATACTTGTCTGTAGTAAATTTAGTCTGACAACCCAGTTCATCATTACTGAAATATGAAACCTCTTATTTTTAATTGCCTAATGACAAAGCTAAATACTTCCATGTGTTTACTGGCAATTTGGATAGTTACAAGCTGCTTGTCCAAGTTTTTTGCCCATTTTTTTATTGTGCTCTTTCTTTAGTTTCATAGATTTAGTTCAAATGACCTTTGACCTTTTAATATCAGTTGTTTCTAGCCTGAAATGTGGGCTCACATTCAAATAATTGAGAACTTTTAATTACAGGCTAGATGCTAAAATATCATTTGTTTTTAATTTTCAGCTAGATTTCCTTTATTGTACCTGAACATTTAGAATTCATACCTTACTTGCCAGGTCTCTCTGAAGCCATAGTGTAAGAAGAATAATCCTTAATAATTTTAACTATATTAACCATTGACTTGTTCACACACAAAAATTAATTTGTAAAGTAACTTAAGAAAAAGATCTTGATTTATATTTATAACTTCTATGACTGAAATTTATTATGTCCTTTATCTTGTCTATCAAAGTAATTCCTTTTGTACTTCAAACCACTGCTCAAAAATCATTATTGCTTTCCCAAAGAACCTCAACAGATTGGATATATTCTAATTTCTCCTACCATATATCATTGATAAATAAAACATTTGAGGTACATATCAAGTTGTTTATAAGAATATTCAATTTTATGCAGTTGTCTATTCTCAAATATATCAATTTAATATGATCTAAATGTCAATAGGATTTCAATATTTATAAAGTATTTTTTTAAAGATTTATTTATTTGAGAGAGAGACAAACAAACAAACAAAGCAGGGGGAGGAACAGAAGGGGAGGGAAGAGAGAGAATCTGAAGCAGACTCCCTGATGAGTGTTGAGCCAGAGTGGGGTGTTTCCACCCTACGACCATGAGATCATGACCTGAGCCAATATCATTCATCAGATGCTCAACTGACTAAGCTACCCAGGAACCCCTTATAAAGTATTTCTAAAAGTACTTATGCTTTAGAAATACTTTAGAAATACTATATACTTTTTTATTAAAGTATTTCTAGAAATACTTACAAAGTATTTCTAAAAATTTTAAAATAGCTACTTTAAAAAAAAAGTAGATATTTCCCCAACCATATATTAAAATATTTTGTAGAACAACAGCAAGTTAATAAACTGGGTTATAGTAAAAATTGAGAGATTAATCACAGGTATTATAAGATATTTGAAATATAAGTGACATTTCAGGTGAAAAAAATAAGTCAAAAGATCATTAAAACTTCTCTTAAAAGAGAAAAATGCAAATGTCAATGAACTATTTTTATCCATTTAATTTTCAATTAAAATAGCTAAATCCCTATGTACTTTAGGATGTGGAAAAATATACTCTCATGCAATACTTTCAGGTTTTAAAATATATAAATTTTTACATTTATGTATATTTCTAGAGAAAATCTTGATCATATGTACCAGCATTACAACTCCAGAAGAGAATTATCTTATGACTAAGTCTATTATTTTCAAGAACTGATAAAAGAAAATTATTAGCTAAAATAAAAACAGGTATGAAAAAATGTGACCATGGGAATCTTGCTTATTATATTAAAGTCTTGTTTTTAAAGGAGTTTGATTATTATTTTTATTAAAAGATGGAAAAAGTCAAAATATTTATTTAGTTATATCTTTGATGTTTTAGGAATTTATTTATTTTTAAAGATTTTATTTATTTATTTATTTGACAGAGATCACAAGTATACAGAGAGGCAGGCAGAGAGAGAGAAGAGGAAGCAGGCTACCTGCAGAGCAGACAGCCCGATGTGAGGCTCGATCTCAGGGTCCTGGGATCATGACCGGAGCTGAAAGCAGAGGCTTTAACCCACTGAGCCACCCAGGCGCCCCTGTTTTAGGAATTTCTTAATATTTTATAAAGAAAAAGTTTCAAATACATGAATATCATGATTACATGTTTACAAAAATATTATTTATGGATATAGACATACATGTGAGATTCATTATGATATACAGAAAATCTTAATTGGTTTTCTCTAGAGGAATTATGGGTGATATTTTTCTTATAGAATTCATAATTTTTATTTAATTAATAATTTTAATAATCTCACATATTTTATATATAATTTTTTAAACTTAGCACATGCATTAATTTAGTAACCTGAAAAATCTGTTCATAATATTTTTAAAACAACTTTAAAGTACTTTTTCCTAGGGGATTATTAGTTATGAGTCATGGGATAGTTTCAAGAAATTGTTGCTGACTTCTTCCTACAGATGATAAACAGTTTGTACTTCATAAAAGTTGAAGTAGACTATCAGTATGGACTCATTCAATTTTAAATTGAGTCTATAGATAATTTTGATATATATACAGTATGCATGATATGTACATATCATATATCATAAGCAACGTGGACACAAAATGATATTCATATTTAGTACAGATGTTCTTGATTAGACAGTGCCTAAATTATTGTTAGTCATTCACCTTCATTTGCTTCCTTGACAAAATTCATTTGTATTAGATCATTCAGTGTATGGAACAACTTCTTTAATTTTATCTTTCCATGTTTCCAATCATAATGTCGTCAGTTAATTTTCAAGAGATAAAATAAGTTCTTTAAAGCAGATTATTTTCTCCACTTTTTTATTAGCTCTAGTATCCAGAATGTATCTGGCACATAATAGGCCCTCAATAAATATTGGTGAAATAATGACCAACATTTGATAATGAAGATTAGTTATCAAGCATAAAATAAAATAAGGTAATATTTCATGTATCTGTACTACACCATTTTATTTCAGATATATTTCATGTATCTGTACTATGCTATTTTATATTTCTAATTGCAATCTTAATTTATCAAGAACTTTGTTATTTTTAATTGTATTTCCAGTAAAACTGCCTTACATAGAGCATTTGAATAGTGTTCTCACTTGTTCATATTTAACATTAGCTTCAAAATTCTACATTAAAGCATAATATTTTTTAAACTTCTTGGCCTTTGGTAAAATGCCAAATTTGACCTCACCAAGAATATGATCAATAGTTGTCATATACATAGATTATAAAACCAAGGAAAAAAGAGACAAGAAAATCAGTGATACTGTGGTGAACCACAGCTTATTGACTGCAGCTGAGTCACATCATAAAACTGTCATTTAGTCTAGGAAAGAAAAACTCATGTATTGCTTCTAATTATTCTCTGAGCACAGTTTGTGGTACAAAACCCTATGACAACATTCTGTTAATTGCCAGTTGATGTCAAATTGTCCTTTTATATTTGTACAAGTAACTGCTTGGGAAGTATTTTCACTGAGCTTTTTTTAGCCAATACTATAAAACTCTTGAACACTTTTTATATTAATAAAAATTGAAATGTATTAATATATTTACCATAATTAAAATGCACATCAGATTTCTGGACATAAAGAATTCTAATTATTGTCATTTTTAAGTGTTATGCTGAGAATTGTGTCTCTAAGTCCTAATACCCAATGTGATGGTATTTGGAGACAGGACATTTAAGAAGGCATTCATGGTTAAATGAGGTTGTAAGTGTGGAACTCTAGTCTGTGGGACTAGTGTTCTTTTAAGAGGAAGAGGTACTGAAGATCCCCTTCTCTTCACACATGAACAGATAAGAGGCTATGGGAAGACACAGCAAAAAATGGCCATTCGTAAACCAAGGAGAGAGACCTCACCAGAAACCAAACCTGCTGGTACCTTGATCTTCAACTTCCAACCTCCAGAACTGTAAGAAAATTTCTGCTTTATAAGTTACATAACAGTAATACTTAGGAAAATTCTCAAGTCAATAATATTCTCTTTTGCTCTTTTTATTATTCTGATGAAATGGTGGGTGAATTTCACTAATGTCAAGTTCTAGTTAAGTATGTGTTCTCAGACTTTTTATTATCTAATAACTATCTAACTCTATCTATCTAAGTGTTAAGAACCTCCAAACCACTGTTTCTATATGGTCATATTCACAAGTGCACCTTATTTGTGGTGGAGCATACCAATTCAGAACTCATGAAATCTTCTAGATGTAGGCATGTTTCCTTCTGCCAGGCTCTCCACTAGAAGTGGCTAATTAAAGTCCCATGAGTAAGAGTGTGTCTCCAAATCTCCAAATAGTGGTACCATTGGCCTCCCGTGTAGTTCCCTTAGCAGGCTATGTGTAGCATTCAGGCATCTCTTCATGTTAAAACTATGACTCTTTCCTAAGTCCCTTGGGTCTATTCCTTCCACTGTGCATTTACTTTACACTAATACAACTTGAGTGCCAAATAAGCTATTTTTTCATGCAAAGTTGTTGTCATTCTACCTGTCATTCTACTTTATAAGCGTTATAAACACAAGGAGTACAGTAGAGGAAGAAACCCTCTCAGGATAATAGAGACAAATTCATGTTGACACCTACTCATTCACAGAGCCAAAAGTTTTCAAGATGAGGGATAAAACACTCTACTGACAAGATCTATTAAACTCGCACAGTGATGGTGTAAAATAGCTAAGTCACAGCTATAAGGACCTGTTACAACCAGAATGAAAATACTGGTATTTAGCAGTGATTTAGCAGTGTGGTCACTGAAGAAAGGGATTTAAAAAAGAAAAAGAAAAAAATAAAATAAACAGAAAATGTTTACTAGGAGAACAGAGCTTTTAACATCCTGTTATTAAAAAAAAAAAAAAATCCTGTAATCTAGTCTATGCAAAGGTTCAATCAACGTTATTTAAATAATCTTGAACTGAATCAGATCAAAACAGAATATATATATATATATACACACACATACATATATATATATAATTGCTTCAAAGATGGAGAACCAATACTCACTGGAAGACACGTAATTTTTCTGAATGTTAAAAGAGGTTTATTTTATGAGTTTCAAGATTCTGCTGGTATATGACATTAGAAACCAAACCTCTGTAATTTAAATTCAATTTCATTAATATAGGACATGGCTGGCTCCTCAACTATTTTCTTGTTCCTTTATATTATATAGAAATGTATATCCAATAGAACACTGTGTACAATCAAAAGCTTATTTCAGGGGTGCCTGGGTGGCTCAGTGGGTTAAAGCCTCTGCCTTTGGCTCGGGTTGTGATCCCATGGTCCTGGGATGGAGCCCTACATCAGGCTCCCTGCCTGGCAGGGAGCCTGCTTCCTCCTCTCTCTTTGCCTGCCTCTCTGCCTACTTGTGATCTCTGTCTGTAAAATTAAAAAAAAAAAAAAATTAAAAAAAAAAAAACAAAAAAAACCCAAACCTTATTTCAACTATAAAACTAGTATAAACGTCAAGCATGTCAAAAAAATACAAAGTTACCGGTATGTTAGTAGTATCTCCCTATTTCCCTCATGATCATTATTCACTTCACTTCTTTGCCCTGAAAGAAAGCTTCCATTCTGGGGCACTTGGGTGGCTCAGTGGTTTAAGCCGCTGCCTTCGGCTCAGGTCATGATCTCAGGGTCCTGGGATCGAGTCCCGCATCGGGCTCTCTGCTTGGTGGGGACCCTGCTTCCCTCTCTCACTCTCTCTGCCTGCCTCTCTGCCTACTTGTGATCTCTCTCTCTCTGTCAAATAAAATAAATAAAATTAAAAAAAAAAAAGCTTCCATTCTGATTTTCATTCTAACCACTTTCTTGCTGATTTTTACAACCTTTTATTTTTTTCCTTAAAAATGTGTCTGAAATGAATAGAATTATAGAATATGGGTATTTTTTGGCTGGTTTTAACACAGTATTACATTTTAGAGAATCAATCATATTGTTCTGGGTAATGTGCAAATATCTCTAATGGATACACAATTAGAAGTGGATTTTCTTGGTCATAAGATCAGAATATCACCAAATATGGGAAATACATATCGTCAAACTGTTTACCAAAGTAATCAGTCTAAATTTTATACCCAGTAAAATTGTAGGTTGGTCTCAGTTATATTGCCTTTCCTCTCTTACAGCAATTGTGGTTCTTGTGTAGTGGTATTGCTTTTTGAATTTATTTTTCATTTCCTTTATTATTACTAAAACTGAACATCTCTTTTTGACTAATTAGGTCAAGCACATTTCCATTTTTCTATTTGGAAATCCACCTTTGTGAAGAGTCCATCCAAGTTTCTTATCCAATTTTTTTTTTTTTTTTTTGCGTACGTTGTTTTGATGGAGTCCTTCATAATTTATTTCTTTAGATGATATTTGTTGATTACATGTGTTAGAAATATTAATTTTTACTTTTGGCTTACCTTTTCATTTCTTTAATGGTATCTTTTGATGAATAGAAAAATTCTTATTTTTAATACAGTATAGTTAAACACATATTCATTTATGGTTGATAATGGTGTGTCTGGCTTAAAAATATTCTTTAGCCCTGCATAGTAAAGATATTCTCCTACATTATATTTTAAATCTTTGTATTGCTTTCATATTCAATCTCTATTCACTTCGAATTGAATTTTGTGATTGTTGAGATAGGGATCACATTTCTTTTTCTCTTTCTTTCTTTCTTTCTCTCTTTGAGGGGTAGAAGGCAAGGAGGATCTTTCATTGTCAATACAACATTTAAAGATTTCTCTTGCCTCACTGCTGTGTATGCTGCCTTGTATTTATATATCCATTTGTCTATTCCTGGGCTCTATTTTATTCCAACACTCCTTTTTAATCCCTGAGCCAATACATGCTGCCTCAATTGCTCTAATTTTAAAATAAATCTCAATATCACTTATAGCCAGTTCTCCCTCCTATTTTTCCTCCTGAATGCTTTGGCTACTCTTTGTCTTTCCTATTTCTATAATTTTATGAAAACCAGCATTATCAACTGCCGCCCCAAACAAACAAAAAACATTTAGTATTGTGATTGGAATTGGTATTCTTCCAGAGATCAGTTCAGGGAAAATAGACATCTTTAAATATTAAATATTTTAATCAATGATGAATATGGCATATAGTATATCTCTCCATATTAATTCCTCTCAATTATAAAAAGCATATTTTTGTTTTATTTCTGTTTGTTACCATTTTAGAAATGTAACTGAATTTCCTAAATAAAATTTTTATCTTTTCAAAATTATTTTCTTTAGGATTTAAAAATCTATAGCTATTAAGAGATTTGTCTAAGAGTCATTTTCTCCTTATATATTTAAAAGATGTTTTATAAAATGGATTAAAAAGTGTTTCTAGGGGGCGCCTGGGTGGCTCAGTGGGTTGGGCCTCTGCCTTCAGCTCAGGTCATGATCCTGAGGTCCTGGGATCGAGTCCCACATCGGGCTCTCTGCTCAGCAGGGAGTCTGCTTCCCCCTCTCTCTGCCTGCCTCTCTGCCTACTTGTGATCTCTCTCTCTCTGTCAAATAAATAAAATCTTAAAAAAAAAAAAGTGTTTCTAGGGGTGCATGGGTTATTCAGTCAGTTAAGCATCTGCCTCAGGCTCAAGTCCTTAATGTTGGGGTCATGGGATTGAACTCCCTTTGGGCTCTCTGCTCAGCGGCAAGTCTGCTTCTCCTTCTGACCTTACCCCTGCTCCTTCACAATCTCTCTCTCTCTTTCTCTCAGATACATAAATAAAATTCTTTAAAAAATTTTTTTAAAAAGCATTTCTACTTTTTATATTCTCTTATATAAATATCAAATAGACAATATGTCATTCTGAGATGTATGACAGTATTTGCTGGTGAAGCCACATAAGCCTGAAATTATCTTTAAGGAAAGCCTAAAAATTGTGGAATTTAATATTTTTAACAAGTATAAGATCTACAGTTTTCCTCTTTTTTTATTAGTCCTTTGAGAATTGCCTTTAACTTATCAAATTTAATGGCTTAAAATTGTTTATAATATCCTTATTTTATATTTTATATTTAAATATTAAATTCTTAAATACTTAATATTTAAATATTTTATATTTAAAGTATCTGTAGAAATTATCAGACCCTCCAGTTTTATTGTTGAGGTTTATTGTTTATGCACTTTATTTTGTTTGTTTCTTTTGTTCAGTTTCATTAGGAATTTATTGAATTTAGCTGATCCTTTCAAGAATCAACTTTGGCTCTGTTGGTATTCTTTATTTCATGTTTATTTGTTTTCTATCCTACTTATTTACTTATCTTTATTAATTTCCTTCAGTCTTTTTTCTTTTTTAATAAAAATGGATTTGGCCTAGTATTAAAGGAAATAAACCTCATATCAGAAATCTTATGCAATATCAGGCTTTACTCATCTATGTTTGTTGAAAAAGAGTTATTTACTGTTAGTATTGAAGTTCTTTGCTGTATTTTAAAATCCAGGCAGTTGTTTTACTGGCTTTCATTTTTGTGTAAGCACTCATTATTATTGCCCTTCTGAATGTAAATCTCTTATTCCTTCATCTCATTTTAGAATGTTCTCTTCACTCATACTGTGCTGTGCCTCCAAGTGGTTTTCCTTTTCTTCCCCTTGCTTGGGATTAAGAGTAGTGCCTTGATGCCTTCCCTCAGTTTAGAAAATTCTCAGACATCATGCCTTCAAATACTGTTTCTCTTTCCTCTTCCTATAGGAATCTAATTAAATGTTTGCGATACTCTATGCCTTATGCCATGTGGCCCTAATTTCTATTCCCATCCTTTTGTTTTTCTATGATTTCATGTAGATATTTTCTACTGAAAACAATTCCCTGTTCAGTTGTTGGGGTAAGACAAAGGGTCCCCAAATGTCCCTGGAACCTGTGAATATATTATATTACATGGCAAAAGGGACCTTGCAGATGGAAATAAAGTTATGGACCTTAACATAAGGATGGTATCTTGGGTCATCTGGTGGGCCCAATCTAATCACACAAGCCCTTAAAAGCAGAAAATTTCTCTGGTGAAGACAGGAGAGATTAGGCAGAAGAGAGATGTTCTTAAAGAAGGAAGTCAAGGCATTAGAAGTATAAAAAGGATTTGACCTGCTGCTGTTGGCTGTGAAGGGTAGGGAACCACATGGGCTGACAGAAGTCTCTAGTATCTTAGGGTAGCACCCCTCTGATAGCCAGCAAGGAGATAGGGTCCAGAGTTCTACAACCATAAGAAATGGAATTTGACCAGTGGCCTAAAAAGAGTGGAAGGGAATTTATCTCCAGAACTTCAAAAAGTGGGAATGCAGCCTAGCCACACTCTGATTTTGGTCTTTCAAAACGAAGCAGAAGACCCATTTGAGACATTCTCTATCCAGACTTCTGATCTGTAGAGCTCTGAAATGATGACTGAGTGTTGTTTAAAAGACACAAAATTGGTAATTTGTTATGCGGGCAAGAAAACTTGATAAATTTGTATTAGTCTGCTCTTAAAGCTGTCTGCTGTGTTCCTATTGCCAGTAATCATCTGCTTCCCTGTGTGTTAGTTTCTATTATCTGTAGTTTCTGCCCCTTCTATTTCAGATTGGCTTACTCCTTATTTGACTGTTTATTTGTGTATATTTTGCTAAACATTGTATTTTCAAAATTACTATAGAAATAATTTGATTTTGGGTGCCTGGGTGGCTCAGTGGGTTAAGCTTCTGCCTTCGGCTCAGGTCATGATCCTGGGGTCCTGGAATTGAGTCCCGCATCAGGTTCTCCGCTCCATGGGGAGCCTGCTTCCCCCTCTCTCTCTCTGCCTGCCTCTCTGCCTACTTGTGACCCCTGTCTGTCAGATAAATAAATAAAATCTTAAAAAAAAAATCATTTGATTTTATGTTTAAGTAGAATGATGCTGTCTTCTCTCAGACTTTTTCTTTTGCTTGTATAGGTCCTTGTGGCATTAGCTCCTTAGGGTATCTTTTATCCAAATTTGGGAGTTAATATTACTTGCAGCTAAAATGCAATCCCTGTGAATTTTTGTGAAATTTATTGTTTAACTTAACTCCTAAGGTGTAGTCTTTCTGATGTCAGTAGAACTACACATACCCACGTGTGATCTAGATACCCATCCCTAACATTTTTTGTTCAGCAATGCTTTCAAATGGGCCATTTGACTTCTATTATTATTATTATTATTATTATTATTTTAAGATTTACTTGTTTATTTGAGAGAAAGAGAAAGAGGACACATGGAGGGAGGGGCAGAGGCAGAGAAAGAGAGAATCCCAAACAGACTCTATGCTGAGTGTGGAGCCTGACACAGCACTCCATCTCACAACCCAAGCTGAAACCAAGACTTGGATGTTTAACCACCTGCACCACACATGCGCTCTGGGCCACTTGGCTTCTCAGCCTAGAAGCCACTCATTCTGGGATCACTATGTATCCTACAAGGAATAAAGTTCATAAAAGCCAGACTTCCTCTCTAGGATCTCTTCTGGATCCTAAATCAGTAATTCTTCACTATGTCTCTAATGCCCTCTAGAAAACATTATATTTTTCACAGGTTTTTTTTGGCTTTTGGAAACAAAATTATTAGTCCAAAATAGCCTCGCTTCAAATTTTGAAAGCCAAAAGATTTTACCTTCCCAACTATTTAATTTGAAATCAAACATAAAACATAAGATTAATAAATATATGCTATCTGATGTATAACACAGTGAGCTTAAAATAGTTTTGGCTCTGGAGCTAAAGTACTTGGGTACAAATCCTGGTTCTGGTATTTATGTACAACTTTGAGCAATTTATTTAACTTGTCAAGTATCTCCTTGGTAAATTAGGGAAGACAATGGTACTTCTTTCATAAGGTAACAATGAGGATTAAATGAGTTAACACAGGTATAACAATACAGCGTTGCCTGTTTACTAATAAGAATTTAATTAAGAATACCTCTAACTTTTTTTAGATGTTTCTAGCCAGAAGAAAGGTATTTTTTTTTAGTCACTGAATTGCCCATATTTTTCTGTTTATAAACAACAGGATGTTTTTCGATGTCCTACTCTCTCTTCCTCCTCTCTAGTACAAAAGTAAAATTTTAATGAAATCTATCCTCTATTGTGCAACTTGCAAAGAGGGTGACTCATAGTAAGTATAGTTGCATTTTCCTTGCCATTGACTGACTTGCATGTGGGCTTGGAAGGCAATTCTGACCCTTATGTAGCTATGAGTTATGAATTCTTGAAGGCCTTCTTGGAAACGGAAGACACCCAAAGTACTAGTTCCTCTTCTATTGTGCTAAGAGGCATCTGACTGCGGTGCTTGCAAAACACAGCAGCCATCTGGTAATCTTTAAAGTTAAGCTGCATGCAGAGAATAGGATGCAGAAATGGAAGGGAATTGGGACCTTGATGATAACTCTGTGCTACAGAATTCAACAATGTTAAGGCACTCTGTATTCTGGTTATGTGAGAAAATATCATCACTTATGCCAATTTCATTTGAGGTGCAGCCAAAGCTATCCTACCATCAACATCCTCAATTCTTTCTGCTTCATGAATACCCCATTAATCCATCTCCTGCAGTGCCTTGAAGTGTCAACATTCCCATGTTTTCTGTTTAAAAAACATGCTAAAATGGGGGGTGAGGGCAATGAAAGGTAGATTCCCTTTATTTATAGTATATTTTTATGCTAAAATAGGGAACCATTTTAGATATATTTGTCTGTTGCTGTTAAATAATCAGTATTCACATAACTGTTGGCTACACGCTTGAAAACAATTGTTCACTTTTCTCTTAGTCTTCCCTGTAGTGGACTGACTTCAGTTTCTTTCATCTTTGTTCATAAATCATCCTGCTTTAATCTTTTCTCCGTCTTTTCATTGGACACTTTCCATTTTCTCTACATTCATCTCTAAAGGTAACCATCAGAAAAAGAAGAGAGGAACAAAAAATAATCAGAATAATATTTCTGACTAATTTCAGAGTAATCCCAGCTTGCCAAGAGAAAACAAAAATGCATTGCCCATTTTCTGTTATATGCTAAAGAGGAAACAGTGATCAGGATCCATATGAATTAAAGTACCTACTTTATTTACCTGTGACAGAGGGGAACTAGAGCTGAATTTCAGTGGAGAATCTTGGTAAGAAGTCTAAGGGTTATTCAGTGAATGGCCTTTATTTATTTATTTATTTATTTTTAAGATTTTATTTATTTGACAGCGAGAGACACAGAGAGAGAGGGAACACAAGCAGGGGGAGTGAGAGAGGGAACAGGCTTCCCACTGAGCAGAGAGCCCATGTGATGTGATGTGGGGCTCTTGATCCAGGATCCTGGCATCATGACCAGAGCCTAAGGCAGAGGCTTAACAACTGAGCCACCCAGGCACCCCAGTGAATGGCCTTTAAAACAGAACAGTGGAATTAAGGAGGAATCTCTTTGAAGTGAGATTGATCAGTGGTTAAATGGCTTTAGGTCTACTATCAAGCATCCTTTATTCTGCATACTAGGCACAGTTTAAACATTTGCTTTCAGGATAATCAATGATATCATACAGAACAAGGCATTCTTTTGCTTATTTTACCATATTTGGGGAATGTAAAAAGAGATTAAAATTTAATTGAAGAACTAGCTAAGAAAATTGCCATCTCCCAAATTTCAATAATATTGTCATTCTGATGTAGAATATATTATTTATTTTATCTCTGATATGGACATAACTTATTACTGTGTGTCTTCTTTCTTATGTTTACAATCCCCAATGGACAATGACAAATTGTATTTATTAATATGGGAGAAATGAGTCTGAAGAGTTTTATATAACATCTATTTTGTCAGATATGTATTTGATTATCAGTTTTTTATATGATGAACCAAGTAAGAAAAAAATGATATATAACACCTTCATAATAGTCAACTAACATGCTAGAGAGACAGCTTGGTGAGTTTGGGCTTCTAAACATTTTTATGTTTTTGCTATGGATACATCTGATACCCTGGTGAGGCCAACTGACCACCCTCAGAATAGTGATTTTAATGATAACAATGTGTGTGTGTGTGTGTGTGTGTGTGTGTGTGTATGCATAAACTAATATGTAAAATTATGAAGCAACTAAGTTTATTGAAATAAATGTCAAAACATAACTGTGATATTATAGCATATACAGTTCTTCACTAAGGCATTAAATAGTGAGGTATAGCCATGGTTCTGATCATTTTAAGTTAATGGTAAAGGTAAGTAATATTTGAGATTTCTGCAGTATTGTGAAGTCCTATGAAATTACCTATGGTTTCTGTTGGTGACAAAATGACAAGCACTCATAATACTACTGTGACTTGTTGTCTTGATTAATTATAGAAAAATACTAAATTTTAATGAGATATTAGTAAAAATAAAGACATAATTCTGCATTCAAATTCCCAGACCTACCAATTTATGTCTATAGACATTTGGGAATCCATAGTTTCAGTAATTAGAGTCCCTTGGATGAACCAGAACTGTTGGTAAACTTGGACTTAAAACCAGACTTCCCCAGTGAAGAGTCCTTCCATATAACTAAACTTAACTTTATTTTAGTTTTTTTTCCCTGAACTTAGTTTTATAACCTAAGAAACAGAAAAACATAACAGTGTTTTTCAGGTTTTTTTTTTTTTGTGTGTGTGTGTTTTGTTTTGTTTTGTTTTTGTAGCCAAGATATTTCATAATAACATCATATCTCTATAAACACTGGTAGACTTCTTGGATTCAAAAGTATATATTATAGGCTTTTTGGATTTTTAAAATGCATAGCTAGTTTAATCAATATTTTTTAAAAACCTGATGGGTATATGTTTCTGTGTCTATATAAGTGTATCTAAGTTTTATCTTCAATAATACCGTAGAATAAGTATAATTTTATTATTTTACATTTTTAACTCATTTAGTCTTGCTTCTTAACTGTTCAGGACAGCCTTTTCCTCTCTCATTGTTCATCTTCCTAGAACTATTACCCAGCGCCATGCTGAAAGCCTTTCTGAGTTTGTCTTTGATAGCAGGCAACAGTTCAGACCTTTTCTCAGATTTCTGTCAATATTACTGACCCTCTTGCATATCTCCATCAATTGTTACCTGAACTTTGAACTACTCCCTCAGGGTTTTCTGCCCTTTCCCACGTATGTTAGATTTGTATAGCTGCTGTAACTAATTACTACAATCTTGGTGACTGAAAACAACAAAACTTTATTGTCTTAGAATTCTGGAGGTCAGAATTTCCAAGATGAGTCTCACCAGGCTAAAATCACCATGTTGGCAGAGCTGCATTCCTTTCTGAAAGTTCTCAGGGAGAATCTATATTCTTGCCTTTGCCACCTGCTAGAGCCCTCCTGGATTCCTTGATTCATGCCCCTCTTCCATCTTCATGGCCAGTAATGCTTGAGTCTTTCTCACATTGAATTCCTCTGACTCTGATTCTTCTGCCTTTCTCTACCAAGTTTAAGGACATTTTTGGTTATATTGGGCTCAGCCAGGTAAACTAGGATGTTCTTCCTTTCTTGCAGTCAGCTGATGAGCAACCTTAATTCCATTTGCTTTGTCATGTAACAGACTATTCCCAGGTTCTTGTCATGAGGATGTGGACATCTTTGGGAGGCTATTATTCTCTTTACCATACCAGGTAATGAAGAGAGACTTGTTAATACGTAAACAGAGGCCCAGAAGTTCATACGTTTCTTTTTGCAGAAATATTGTTGAGGAATTCAAAGAACAGTGCTCTCACCCCAAACAGTGACTTGAATAGATGTAGTTTCAAGCTTTACAATAAGACAGTGGGAGCAGTATTCAGGAGCCTTCTCTGGCATTGTTAAGTTTCTAAATCACACTTGAAATGTGGCCTCCTACTCTACATGCATGATGTGCTCTGCATAAATAATAATAAAATGCTGTGTTTTAAGTTTAATGTAGTATGGGAAAATGTCTGTCCTTGATAAAGCACTAGGGGAAGACACACATGGAAAACGAAAATCATGACTCAGGTGTCGGGACTAAAATTGCAGTTGTATATTGCAGTGCTTTATTAATTCTGATCATAATACTTTTATTTTTTACACAATTTATGTGTGACATTTGAATGTAAGGGTAATTTTCTGTCTAATTTCAAAATTGAAAAATAATATCACTTACATTATAATAGGATTTATAGGTTAAAAACCACTTTGTGTTGGTATCTACTACTTCCAAACTTTGCTGCTTGAGCCTTAAATACTGTGCTCTGCTGTAGACAGATGTCAGTGAAATAACCTTTCTAAAAATACAAATCTTCGCAGAGTTTTGTACTCTTTTCTTCACATAATCTTATATGCCTATTCAAATTCCATGGATTATTTTAGAGAATTCATGTTATAAAATTATTTGATTGTCATACCTGCTGAAGGAATTGGGTGGGTATTTGGCTGTAATGTATCAGTTAGACGTTATCACAGTAATGCTATAAAACTAACCATAAAAAAATCTCAGTGGGCCTCTGGGTAGCAGTTGGTAAAGCACTGAATTCTAGGTTTTGGCTTGGGTCATGATCTCAGGGTCATGAGATCAGCAAGGATTCTGCTGGAGTTTCCCTCTCCCTCCTCTCCCTCCCCTCTCTGCTCTCCCACTTTCTTTCTCTCTCTCTAAAGTAGATAAATAAATCTTAAAAAAAAAAAAAATCTCAGTGACATACAATACACTTCCATGTCTAGGGCTAGCTGAGGGTTGGATAGGCAACTACCACTCAAAAGGCTAGGGGTGGGCTGATTGTCTACTGACCTGTGCTGCCTTCAACAGGGATAAAGAAACAACTCAGCCCTGCTCCACTTACTTCTCATCCTCCCCAAACAGATAAAGCTGTGTGGAGATAGCAGAGTCCCAGGGGCACAAGTCCCAGTCCACAAAACAGTTCCAAGCCTCTGCTTGTGTACTATCTGATCACAAACCATTGATCAAAGCAAACAAGACACATGGCTGAGCCTAGTGTGAAGGGGTGGAGATGTCATCCTGCCCACAGAAGAAAGACACTGAAAATAAGTTACAGTGTAGTAGCATGGATAGAGGAAAGACTAAAGAATTTAGGCCTTCATTAAAGTGTCCTATTCAGCTCAGAGAACTTAAGACTCTGAGAACTGGTTCTTCAGATAAAGATTCTATGTAATTAAATCAGTTTGACAGCTTTCTATAAACACACTCTATGAGCTGTCAGCACTTCTAAGCATATTTTGACACATTAGAGTTGGTTTATCTCTTAACTGAAACCTAGGAAACCCATTTTAAAGAGACAGAAGAAAAGTAAATACACAATTTCTTATGTGGAACAATCAATCAGTATCTCAGACATCTCAGAATTAAGCCATTTCAGGAAATAGTTCTTGTGGTTATATTATTATTAGAGACTGACTTTGGAAGTAGTAAAAAGATAATCCACCCAAATAAGGTTATTTGTTACTACTCAAATTAGGAAAGCTTGTGTGTTTTCAAGAAGCTTTGGTTTATTTCATTATAGTCTAACTGTAACTTGAATTATCTTAATTACAGTAACTCACATATATCACAGATTACAGAATAGCAAAATCATAAATAAGACATATTTGGAACATCACAATAAGCTTAAGAAGCAAATGCTAGAGCCATGTCTAATAGCAACAGTAAGTTTTGGATCAGTGATATAGCCTAGCTTCATAATTTCAATAGAAACATCACTACATGAACTTTAAGTAAGGAAAAAGCTAAGGGAGTTGTATTGTTCATGGTTCCCTAAAACTGTGGTATTAGGACGATCATTTTGTCCTTATAGATATCTCTCGTGTATCCTTGTGTATACCTCACATTTATTGAGCACTTGATATAAGCCAGGCATTTTTCTAAATTAAACAATAAGCAATAACAACAGCAAAACTATGAAGTAGATATTCTTTTAATTATGCTGTTGAAGAAGAGGAGACAGGTTAAACACCTTCCAGTGATCAAATAGATAATGCAAAGCTCCACCCCTGGACTTTCACCCTGGAAGTCTTCCTCCAGATTTGGCACTCTTTACCACTGTGTGATACTGAATTCCACACTTGCTTTCTAGCAGTGCTAAGGAGACATTCATAGCATGTCCAGGCTGGGTCCTTGTTACAGAGAATTCTGCCTAAAATTGACCCCTCGCTTCTTTAGCACTACCCCTTTGAGCCTCCACCAAGACCAACAACCCTTGCCTGAGCCTGAGCTACTTTTCTGTAAAACCAATGTAGGTTATTCTTTAATATTAATGAAACAAGATCAAAGAAGGGAAAGACTTCAGTATTCTATAAAACGTTGCCACTAAGTTATTTCTAGAAATTTCTCCCAGCGCCCATGTGACTCTTCTTTCTTGCAGTGCAGAGGGCAACACAGCATCAGCAATTGTGGTATCAGTGCTTTCACAGTATTCCTTATATACTTAACCCAGTGTATATTTACTCTGATAATGGTAGAATTAAATAGTTGTATTAAATCAAATATAAGGGACATCTGGGTGGTTCGGTCAGTTAAGCATCTACCTTCAGCTCAGGTCATGATCCTAGGGTCCTGGGATCGAGCCCCACTTCAGGCTCCCTGCTCAGCAAGGAGCCTGCTACTCCCTCTCCCACTCCCCCTGGTTGTGCTCTCTCATTATCTCTCTCTTTGTCAAATAAATGAATAAAATCTTAAAAAAAATAAATGTACAGGCACCTGGGTGGCTCAGTGGGTTAAGCCTCTGCCTTCAGCTCAGGTCATGATCTTAGGGTCCTGGGATCGAGCCCCACATAGGGCTCTCTGCTCAGCGGGGAGCCTGCTTCCCCCTCTCTCTGTCTGCCTCTCTGCCTACTTGTGATCTCTGTCTGTCAAATAAATAAATTAAAAAAAAAGAAAAAAGTCTGTTTCTAAAATCTTTAAAAAAAAATAAATGTAATTTTCACCCATAGTAGTTTTTTTCCAGAGTTGATATTTCTGAAATAAACAATGACAACAAAACCTCACGCCACTTAGTTCTGTTTCAGTTGGTGCATTTGCCTGATTTCTGTTCAGTTTTGTTGACGTCAGACCTGTGCTACTACTACATAGGGCCCCATCACTTGGCTTTCCCAGGGGTTAATGCTGCTACTTTGCTGAGGTTATTGTTCTTAGGTTTGCTCCACGGTATTAATCTCTCTCAAGGTGCCTTTGTAAAAGGCTCTTCAATAAGTCAGAGCTTTTTATGTCCATCCCATTTGTTTAGAGCAGAAAAACAATCACACTTTCTTAGTGTTTTTTTTTTTTTAAAGATTTTATTTATTTATTTGTCAGAGGAAATGAGCAAGCACACCAGGGCAAGCAGCAAGCAGAGGGAGAAGCAGGCTCCCTGCTCCGCAAGGAGCCTCATGTAGGACTTGATCCCAGAATGCTGGGATCATGACCTGAGCTGAAGGCAGATGCTTAACAGACTGAGCCATCGAGGCACCCCATCTGCTCTTCATTCATAAACAAAAATACTATGTATTTGCTCTTCGGCCTAGGCAGAACACAAGATATGAAAATGTGCCCAAGTTTAAATCTATGGGTTTTTAAATAAAAAATACTTTATTGTTGACAGACAAATAAAGTACTTCTTATCTCAATTGATTATGAATAGTCCTTGAAGATAAGCAATTAATTAAAGTATAATTAGTCACCTTCACAGTGTAAAAATATAGTAATATTTAACCTTCATATTTTCAAAACAAGGCAATAGTTCTATAAAATTTAAAAGCAAGGAGAATTTTTCCAAAGCATAAATAAAATGAATTATTTTTAAAATTATAAAGTAATCCACATCTGTCATTGGAGTCTTCAGTCTCCCTTTTTTTTTAATTTTTTTTTAAAGATTTTATTTATTTATTTGACAGAGATCATAAGTAGTCAGAGAGGCAGGCAGAGAGAGAGGGGGAAGCAGGCTCCCTGCTGAGCAGAGAGCCTGATGTGGGGCCCAATCCCAGGAGCCTGGAATCATGACCTGAGTCAAGGGCAGAGACTTTAAGCCACTGAGCCACCCAGGCACCCCATTCAGTCTCCCTTTACTGGGTGCATTTTCCTCTCCCTTGATGCTAGTTCCATTCCTGTTTCAGATCTATCAGACTTAAAATCTTTTCTTTCATTCAGTATGTCTCCTTATGAACATATGAATTTAGAAATTTTTAGTTTACAGAATGGCAGATTCAGCAATTCAAGTCATTTTCTCAACTAAAAAATACTGAAAAGTCAGTAATCAAAATCCTTGATAAATTAATTCTCAAAATCTTAAAAGCATGGAAGTAATGACAAAGGAGTAACAGTTTACAAAGTTAAAAGTGAAAAATTAAGGGAACACTAAAATAAACACAAATACCACTTTTTGCCCCAAAGAATTGCAAATTAAAGAAAAATAAAACCTTTAGTTTAATGTCCTCAGAGGACAAATGGAACTGAAATAATATCCTAGGACTTGTGCGGGTGAGGAGTCTAGCAGGAAACCCTCTCCACAGTAAGCTTGCACAGCTAAGGGCTAAAACTTCAGTACAAAAGTGAATGATAAAAAATCCACATAATATTATAGCTCTGGGATGAATTTCTGATTTAAAGTAAAATTTGGTGAGTCACTGGACCAGTAGTGTTCTGGGAGCTTTATAGAAACAAATGAAAAATCTCCCTGGAGCTCTGTATCTTCACTTATGTCTCAGTTTACCCCTGCAAATAGTTTTTGAGCTGCAATATCAAACCCAGATTCAAAGATACTCAGACACACGAAACACCTACACTCTATGACAAGGAATTAGTAGAAACAACAGACAACAGAAAAGGATATACATTTATGAGATATTAAATTTAACAGATAAGAATGAAATAGCCAGGCTATGTTTAAAAACATAAAGGAAAAAATTGAAGGTATATTTAGGGATAGAGTTGAAAAAATATAGATATTATAAATAAAAAATTAGATTTAGCGGTTACATATAGTTTAGTACATACTAGGCACAACTGATAAGACAGTAAACTGGAAGGTAGGTCAGAGAATAAAAAAAAAGCATGCCAAATTCAGCATATAGGCACAAGACTTGAAGGAGAAAAGAAGGGGAAGGGGGAGTGAAAGTGTACAAAGAGAATGCCAAATTGCCTTCAGAATTTACTCAGGTCCCTGGCAATGGCAATGCAGATATCGATTGTGTATACACTAGGTTTGGTCATTTATGTTAAACATTTATTTTAACCAAATTTAAATATTGGCAAATCTAAACCAAAATATCAAGAAATTAATTTAGTATACCTCCGTATTCTATAGTATTCAAAAGCAGTTATATAACTTTTAATTTGATTTCAGGGGTCAGGTTGCTAAAATTTGGATCCTGGCATTACTAGTTACTAACCATGTGATCTTCCCCAAAAAAGAAAAGTGCATTTTTGTGAGGCTTGATTTACTTTTGCATAAAATGTGAATAAAAATATTCTCCACCTTAAAGTGGTATTGTGAAGACCCTATCAATTGGCACAGTGGCTGGCACAAAGAAATTGCTCTTTTTAGTAAAATTATGTCACCTGTGAAATCTTTAATTATATTTAATATATAAAATAAGTAGTATGGATCCAATAAATTGCCTACAATTCAATTGCTTTGTGCTTCTTGGTGAAGAAAACTCACTAAGAAAAGAAAAACACTTCTTCCTCACTTTCAAACATATACTCACTCTTTAATATTGCATTCCTGGAAATGATTATAACTTATAAATGAGGTATACTTCTCATCTTGGTAAAACTTAATTTCATCTGTACTGGGTTGGAAAGTAATATAACATTTTATGAGCTTTATAATGTAACATTAACATAAGTTTCTATGTCACTAAATCCCTTTCTGAAATGTATGGGTTGCTAGTTTATTCTGTATTATATAACCTTGTTCTTTATGAAATCATTATACTTTTACAAATATTTAGTTTTCTCCCATATAGTGAATTTTGAACTTTCAGGTAAGAGATATGGCAGGTTCCCTTTGTCTATAAGAGTGTCTTTGGCAGTCACTCTCAAATTCTAGTCCTTATTTGTGTTTTCTCACATTTTGAGTTGATCTCTGATTTTAAAAATAAATTCACATAATGCCAAGATATATTAGTTTTGTAACCTATAACATTCCTGCATTTTATAAGTCAGATGAGTAATTTTGAAATTTCAGAGTTGACTATAATCTGTAGCCCATTTACTTTAATCTACTTGGCAAAATATACAAAGTAACATAAACATTTAATAGCATAACATGGCATGTTGTTTGAAAAAAGTGGCAGAAACCATTCCTTTCCCTGTAATCACTCATATTTGCAAAGGGAATTTTTGGATTTTCCCACCAAGAAATGATCTCTGTAGGCTTGTGCCACTCCTCAAATTCAGGTTGGCTTTTTTACTCCTTTTGACACATAGCATGCAGTGGAAGACACACATGTCTCAAGAGACCTAGCATGCTTCAGGTTGTTGGCTTGGAATGCTGCCCAGCCACGCGGAGAATAAGCCAAGGCTAGCTTGCTAGATGATGAGAAATGTTTGGTTCTGAGACTCCCATTGTCCCAGCGGACAGATACACAAACACCAGACATGTGACCCTATCCTACAGGAGCCAGCCCTCAGGCAAACTGCCATCTGACTGCAGATGCATGAAGGAGCTCAGATGAGATCAACCAAGCCTGGCATAGATTTGCAGAAGTGCTTAGTGCCCAGTCGACCCACACATTTGTGAACAATGTAAAAATGTTTTCTTTTGTTAATCCATCAAGTTTTGGTATGATGGTACAGCCAGTCTTATAAAAATTATTTGATTCAGTATGCTTCTTACTATTAACAAGCATTTTAGCACACATCTTAGTTATGATTTTTTTGGTTCTTTTATTTATACCCTAAAATTGTTATAAAGCAAATCATTTCCATATTAGTTAGTTTTACTTAACCACTGTCTTATAAGATAGTCATTTTTATTCTTCAATAGGTTTATCTTTCAAGTTCAGTAGCTTCTAGATTTATACTTTTATAAGTCCACTTGCTGGTTCTTTTTTTCCAAGAGAGATTTTCGAATACTTGATTCCTCTTTTAATTTTAGAACTCTTACAGTAACAAAAATAGTCTGATTTCTCAGCAATGCATATAAATAAGCCTAAATTATCTACATAGAGTATAGTAGTTTAGATGGTGTGCATGAATTTCATACTCTTTCAGAAGACAATTTTGTTCCCTTTAGTCAGTCAATTTATAGTACAGATTGACCTATATTCTTCAAAATTAAAGTCCAATTGAGTTAATTAATTTTAGGCGTCCTAAAGTTGATGAAGCCTGTGAGTGAATTTTCTCTTGAAATTCACTATTTTAAAATATTTAATGCTTATTTAATATTAATTCAATGACTAATTTATGGGCATTAACTATTTAACTTAAGTGAATGTTAAATAAAATTATAAAACTATTTTCTAATTTTATAAATGTTTATTTTTTAATTATTAGAAAACTTTACCTACAGAACATAAATTTATATCTCCAAGAATCTTAGCAGAAGAACACTGTGAGAAACTTGATTTCCAGTTTAAGTAAAAAATACTCCAATAACTTTTTCCTGACTAGCAAAATTTTTCATGCTCTAAGTTACAGAACAAAATTAATATCTTCTGAGAAGTTCTTGCCAGTTCTCTCAAGCAGAATTAGTGTGCTAAAACCTGTGTTTATAGAAAATTTTTCTTTTATATATTTTCACATGTCTCCCCAAGTAATTTCTTAGGTTCCTCAAGGTGACATTATCTGTATACTGAAGACTTTCACAGTTGCACATTTTAGGGATTCCTGAAGGCTGAATGAATGAATTCAGTCTGTATTAAATATATTCTTACAGTCAACACATGTTCCTGTTACTCATTTACTATGGCATGAAAAAAAATGCATGATCTTTGCCTCTGAACTCTAAAAATGAGGAAGCATTTTATGTAATTACTGGATGACAGAGTTGGAAGACTGATATTTTACTCATTCTTGGCATAGATAAATTATAAAATTACATTCCAGATGCTCGCATTTGAGTTCTTTTTTCCCCCTTATGGGAATACCTATACAATAAGACCACGTGTTGATAAAATTTCCAGACTATCCAGTTTGAGGAAATAACATGATAGATAATTTTTCACTAAATGTGAAACTGGGTAAAACAAAGGGAAAAATAAAGAATTGGAAAGAGAACTTTGAATACTTCTAAAATTTCCATATTTTCAAACACATGGAGAAGACAGATTCTGTTATACATTCCCCACTCATTTAAGTTTTTTTTTTCCTTAACTGATAGCTAAAAGTGATTAAATGATTTTTTTTTGTCTACAAAATTATTGACTTGAAACAGAAAATCTTACTACAAACATAGGTATTTCTTTTTTCAACATTACTTCATAGTCATTTTTTCTGTGCTAAAGATCAGATAGAGATTGCACAATTTTTAAGTGCATACAAATAGTTTGCTTTGCTTTTGGAAATTTACTCCAGAAAACACCCTTACAATACTTTCCAGTTTCACCAGCACTCTCCTTATTTTGTCAAATATACTCACATATAAGTATGTTCACAAAGGCCCTCAGCTTACTGAAGGCCTATTCCTCAAATTTTAATTTTTACTACAGTAGCACATTCCTGTTCCCACCAAAGTTTTATCTATTATGTCCCCAGCTTTTAAGTCTTCAAGCAAAAGAAGAAAACATCATTTTGACATGAAATGTAATATAAACTAAGACAACTGAGTAATTGATGTAGCAAAAATATTGTTCTGTCTATAAGGCATTGATTCTTTATGTATGTCTTTTAATTTTTTATTTGTTTATTTTTAAAGATTTTATTTATTTATTTGACAGACAGCGATCACAAGTAGGCAGAGAGGCAGGCAGAGAGAGAGAAGGAAGCAGGCTCCCCACTGAGCAGAGAGCCCGATGCGGGGCTTGATCCCAGGACCCTGGGATCATGACCTGGGTTGAAGGCAGAGGCTTAACCCACTGAGCCACCCAGGTGCCCCTTTGTATGTCTTTTAATGAGTATTTTATTACAGCCCATGAATTACTGGAGCATATATGTTCCTTTAATCTGATTTATTAACTTTTAAAGCTTTGTGTACTACTAAGAGTAATATACTCTTAGCTTCTCCTTTCCCTTATTTAGTTCTATAATTTGCTAACAGGTCTTAAAAATGCTCTAGCATCAATAAAAATAAGTTATATAAAGAATTACAAGGCTTTAGCCCAATAATAGGAGTTACAAAAATGGCTTTACAAATTATTAGTAGAACCCTGATGATATATGAGTACTTAAGATGAGTCTGAAATCTGTCATGGACTTAAATTATATAAGCTTTATACATGTAGATAAAAAAGGATGTTAGATGTAGAAGAGTCATCTTGTTCATTTGAGCGAGACTCATATTATAGGATTATTCAATCATTTTATGGATAAACATCATCCTAGTAGTTGAAGTACAATTTGGAATATCATGTTTTAGAAAGGGTAAATTTTCAGTGTAGTATTAAACCTACGCAAAATATCTGTTGGAGAAAGCCTGAAGCAAGAATTGACTCTCTCTCTCTTTCTCTCTCTAGATTAGTAAAAGTTAGCATTTGTTACATGACCTTTTTTTTTTTCCCTAAAGATTTTATTTATTTAGTTGACAGAGAGAGAGATCACAAGTAGGCAGAGAGGCAGACAGAGAGAGAGAGGAGGAAGCAGGCTCCCCGCTGAGCAGAGAGCCTGATGTGGGGCTCGATCCCAGGACCCTGGGATCATGACCTGAGCCGAAGGTGGAGGATTTAACCCACTGAGCCACCCAGGCACCCTGCATTTGTTACATGTTCTAAAGAAATGGCTGGATAAGATGCAGCCTCCATTCATTTGATTGTAGGCTGACAGTAATGAATGATATGGATACAAGTTGTTGGGAGGGGTGTGTATGGACAGGGTCCTCATTAAATAAAGTAATGGTGATACTGATAGCTCCCTGCAGTGACTCATCATGGAGACAAATATCCATACATGGAGTCTGACAGATGGTGAATGACAGTTTTATAATTGGATAGTAAGTTGGAAGCCAGCAGATAATGTTCATGTGCTGGATTTATATTTCACCTACTTTGCAGGCCTTTGAAAATCTTAGTCTCTATAAAAATTGTATGTGTCTTTGTATTTTTCATCCTTCCTCAACTGCTATGTATATGTTGCATTTTTTTCTATTTTAATGTACTAAAAACTATTCCGGATGGTAATTTTTTCCGGAACATTTCACCATGACCCTGACAAAATGATCTGAATTAGTTGAAACAAAGCTTTAGACAAATGAAAATGTGCTAGAAATTACTAAAAAAAACCTCTAAATATTATCATAACTCTATTCTGCAGCATATGTTTGAATATTGAGTCCGAATAGTTCCAAGCCAAGTATATAATAATAAAAAAATCATGTTCTTTACTTTTGGAGCAGTAGAATAAATCAACCTCAGTATGATTATAGACTCTTAATTCCCTTTGACCACAAATCTATTTTAAATATAAACTTTTATATCCTTACACACTTAAAAAATAGCAATAGAAATTTCTCACAGCAATTTCTAGTAGAAGCATAGTTACTGGGAAAAAAGAAAAACAGGACATTTCTTTAAGTGGTTTTACTACTAAAATGATTGTTGGTAAGAAAAATTGTTAGTTTGGTACCAGAAAATTCTAAGAAATCATACAAAAATACTTATTATGGTACTATAAGGGAATTTCCTAGTTGACCCCAATTAAACATAGAAGGTCCAAACATGACATAAAATAGGCTCTTTGTACTTTACACTTTACATGAACTTTTCTGTAAATCTTTCCTCATTGAGGTCAACTAAGAGTTAGTACTTCTTTTTTCTCCAATATGGAAAAGAATGAAAAAGAAAGAAAACTCAGTGAATGAGATTCCAGAGCTGTTTCTCTATGGGAAATACAGTGTTTATAGTCAGAGTCAGATCTGTTTCATAGGTGTGGTGGACAGACAGGTGTGGTTGGCTACTGCTATTATTACACCCTGGTGTTCATGCCCTATATAATCTCCCCCAACTTTGAATGTGAGCAGGATCTATCATTTGCTTCTAGCTTGGAGAATATGGCAGAAGTGAAGGAATTTTGTAAATGTAGTTAAGGTTGTTGGTCATTTAATTCTGAGCTAATCAAAAGGGAGATTATCTGGGGTGGGCCCGACTTAAATACATAAAAGAGGACTGTACCTACCTGAAGCGAGAGGCTCTGTGATATTTGTTTAAGTAAGTAAACTACCATGTTATTGATATTCTCAACAGGGTCACACCTTTGGTTAAATGCCGTGCTATAGCTGTCCTGAAATTCTTTTTTTTTTTTAAATTATTTATTTATTTATTTATTATTTTTATTTTATTTTTCAGTGTTCCAAAATTCATTGTTTTTTTGCACCACACCCAGTGTTCCATGCAATACATGCCCTCCTTAATACCTAACACCAGGATCACCCAACCCTCCATCCCCCACCCTTCCAAAACCCTCATTTGTTTCTCAGAGTCCACAGTCTCTCATGCATTGTCTCCCTCTCTAATTTCCCCTAATTCACTTCTCTCCATCTCCCAATGTCCTCCGTGTTATTCCTTATGCTCCACAAGTAAGTGAAACCATGAGATTCTTGACTCTCTCTGCTTGACTTGTTTCACTCAGCATAATCTCCTCCAGTCCCATCCATGTTGATACAAAAGTTGGGTATTCATCCTTTCTGATGGCAGCATAATACTCCATTGTATATATGGACTATGTCTTCTTTATCCATTCATCTGTTGAAGGGCATCTCAGCTCTTTCCACAGTTTGGTGACTGTGGCTATTGCTGCTATGAACACCGGGGTACAGGAAAGACAATAATTATATCATGGAACTTATGATTTATAAGTGAAATCCAGTGAGGCAGTGGAGCATATATATTAATAGAGGAAATACACTCACAATGTGTCTTTAGCCATTCCTTGTCCCCCCATTTACATAGCTCAAGTGCACAGAATTTTGGTGGACCCATGGTATTTGACAGTTCAGTGCAACTTAAAATTAGTGCAAAGTAAGTATATTATGGAAACTGCCAGACTTATACTGAAAATGATAACATAGAAGGAAAATAAAATATTGGGTTACTTATGATAACTTTCTCTTTCAGTTCTTACTCATCAGTAGGAAAAAGGTTGAGTGTTAGTGGATATCTCCATATCATTAAATGAAATAAAGACGCTTGAGTTAACATTGTGTAATGTTTCTACTCTTCCAGTAAGAATAAAATAAAATACATATATAGATTATGAAATACAAATTATGCAGTTTAAGTAAACCTACAAACTAGTTAAATACTCTTATATTTGCATTTAAAATTGACATTACATAGCAATCTTGAGAAAAAAGAACAAAGCTGGAGGCATTATGCTTTGTGATTTCAAACTATAGTACAAAGGTATAGTAATCAAAATAGTATGGTATTGGCATAAAAACAGATACATGGTTCAGTGGAGCAGAATAGAAAGCTCAGAAATAAGCCCAGGGGCGCCTGGGTGGCTCAGTGGGTTAAGCCTCTGCCTTCGGCTCAGGTCATGATCTCAGGGTCCTGGGATCGAGCCCCACATTGGGCTCTCCGCTCAGCAGGGATCCTGCTCCCCACCCCCCCACCTGCCTCTCTGCCTACTTGTGATCTCTGTCAAATGAATAAATAAAATCTAAAAAAAAAAAAAGAAAGAAAGAAAGAAATAAGCCCATACATAAATGGTCAGATAATTTATGACAAAGGAGGCAAGAATATGCAGTGAAGATAGTCTTTTTAGTAAATGATATTGTGTAAACTGGACAGCCACATACAACAGAATATAATTAGGCTACTATCTTATACTATAGACAAAAATTAACTCAAAATGGATTAAAGACAAGAAAGTAAGACCTAAAACTATAAAACTCCAAGAAGAAAACACAGACAATAATGTCCTTGGTGATGTTTTTATGGATCTGCCTCCAAAAACAAAGGCAACAAAAGCAAAAATAAACCAGTGGGACTATATCAGACTAAAAGCAACTGCACAGCAAAGGAAATCATCAACAATAAAAAGGCAACTAAATCAGAGAAAATATTTGCAAGTCACATCTGATAAGGGCTGAATACCCAAAATATATGAAGAACTCATACAACTTAATAGTAAAGCACCCAAACACTTTAATTAAAAATTGGGTCAAGGATCTGAATAGACATTTTTCCAAAGAAGACATACAGATAGACAGTAGGTACATGAAAAGATGTATCACTTATCATCAGGGAAATGCAATTGAAAACCACAATGAAATATCATGTCACACTTGTTAGAATGACTATTACCAAAAAGACAATAAATAAAATGTGTTGGTGAGGATGTGGAGACAAGAGAAACCTTGTACACTGTAACTTGGTGGTACAGCTATCATTGAAAATAGTATGGGGAGTAGGGTTTTGGTAAGCTCTGTGAGGATCTTATCTTACAGATGCACAAAGGGAAGGCCTTAGAGGCTGGAGGAGACTGCTTATCATAAGGGCCCCTGGGGAGTCATATCAGGAAATTACATTTTACTTGTGACTCTGCAGGCTTATATGCATGAGGGCTAGTGTCAGTGTAAGGCTGTGCAGACCACTTAGCTAAACAAAAAAGATGCTGGGCAGGAGTACCATGGAGTACCTTAGCTAAACTCTCAACAGAAAGTGAAAAAGAAGGGAATGTATGTCCAACATTCCAGCTTTTGAAGGGACTATATAAGAGACTGTTTTCTGTCTGGCATGTCTCAAAGCACTGATGGGGAACAGCACACTTTCTATGTTTGGTCACCATGAAAACAAAGAAGAGCTCAGCCTCTGTGGCAACATGAAAGAAACTGCAGTACTGCAGAAGAGATTAACAGCTTTTGAAAAAGAAATCCACAAATTACTCTAATTGGGACATTGCATGTACATCCAAAGAAAAGATTCACCCTCCAAAAAGATTTGGGGGCCTCAAGAATCTCTAGCCAGGTTGACTAATGGAGGTCTCCCATACAAACCCAGTCCATTACAGAAGGGAGAGTGGTTGTTTTTTCAAATGCCCATAGGTGAGCAAAACAAACAAGCAAGCAAGCAAGCAGAGAAACATGGCACAATGAAAGGAATACAATAAATCTCCAGAAATCAACCTTATAGAAGAGGAGAACTATGAATTACCTGACAAAGAATTAAAAATAATCATCTTAGAAAAGTTCAGTGAGCTATAAAAACATAACAGATAGACAACTAAATGTAAGCAGCTGTACTAGTATAACTGAGTTTAAAAAAAAAAATGAATAGAGGAGTTCAACAGCAAACTTCATTAAGCAGAAGAAAAAATCCATGAACTGGAAGGCAAGTAATTTGAGTCAGAAGAACAATAAGAAAAAATAATGGGGGTGCCTGGGTGGCTCAGTGGGTTAAAGCCTCTGCCTTCGGCTCAGGTCATGATCCCAGGGTCCTGGGATGGAGCCCCATATCAGCCTCTGTGCTCGGCAGGGAGCCTGCTTCCCTTCCTCTCTCTCTGGCTGCCTCTCTGCCTACCTGTGATCTCTGTCTGTCAAATAAATAAATAAATAAAAATCTTTAAAAAAAAATAGTGAAGAACAATGAAGAAAGCCTGAAAGACTCATGGACCAATATAAGCATTATGGGACTCTCTGAAGGACAAGAGGCAAAGAATGGCATTGTTATGGACTGAATGTTTGTGTCACACCCAATTCATATGTGGAATTCTAGCCTCAAAAGAAAAGGTACTAGGAGATGGGACTTTGGGAGGTGATTAGATCATGAAGGTGGAGCCCTTATGAATGGAATTAGTGCTCTTATAAAAGAGAATACAGAGAACTCTCTCCCCTTCTCTTCATGTGAAGATACAATGAAAAGATGACAATCCATAACCTGGAAGAGAGCTCTCACCAGAACCTAACTATAATGGCACACTGATCAGAATTCTAGTCTCCAGAACTGTGAGAAATAAACTTGCTATTTATAAGCCGCATAGTCTATGGTATTGCATTGTAACAACCTGCACTGAAAAGACAGGGACAGAGAAACTATTTGAAAAACTAATGACTATTTGAAAAACTTCCCAAATTTGAGGAATAAAATGGGCATCCAGATTCAAGAAGCTCAAAAATTTCCAACCAGGATGAACCTGAAGAGTTATACACAGAGAACATTATAATCAAACTGTCAGAAGTAAAATATAATCTTGAAACCAGTAAGAGAGATGTGACTCATCACGTACATGGGAGCTCCAGTAAGATTATCAAATTCTCAGTAGAAACATTACAACTTAGAAGGGAGAGGAATGATAGCACTTTCAAAGTACTGAAAGAAAAAATGAAAAAAAAAAAAAAAAGACAACCAGGAAAACCTATCCTTCAAAAATAAAGGAGAAATAAAGACCTTCCCAGATAAACAAAAATCGAGGGTGTTGATCACCACAAGAGGTATGTGGACCACAAGTTGCTAAAGGGACTTCTTCAAGTTGAAATGAAGGCCACTAGATAACAACATAAAAGCATACAAAAATGTCAAAGTATCTAGTAAAGGTAAACATATAGACAAATATGGAATCCTGTAATGCTGTTAAGTTGGTATTTAAATCACTTTCTATTCTGGTATAGAATTTAAAAGCTAGAATAGCTACAAAATTACAGAAAAGTAACTACATCTGTAAAACTACGTAATACAAAATATTAAAAGGTATAATTTGTAGTATATAAAACTATTTAATACAAAATATTAAAAGGTGTAATTTTTAACATTAATAACACAAAGTATGTGTAGGAGGAGATTTAAAGAAGTGGAATTTTAGTATATGATTTAAATTACCAGTCTAAAGTACAGTTGACCATTGAAAAATGTGGGAATTAGGTATACTGACCTTCCACACACTTGAATATCTGAATATAACTTTCGACTTCACCCAAACTTAACTACTAATAGCCCACTGTTGACTGTCTTGCTGATAACAAAAACAGTTGATTAATACATGTTTTGTATGCTGTATGTATTATATACCAAATTCTTACAATAAAGTTAGTTAGAGAAAAGAAAATGTTAAGAAAATCATATGGAAAAGAAAACATATTTACAGTATTGTACTGTATTTATTGGAAAAAAAAAGCTTATAAGTCATGCAGTGCAAAACCATGTTGTTTGAGGGTCAACTGTAGATTGTTATGTTTTATGTATTCCCCCAGTAACAACTAAGAAAATACCAATAGAAGATACACAGAAAAAAATGAGAAAGGAATCAAATCATGTCACTATAAAAAACAATCTGTGAAATACAAATGAAGGCATTAAGAGAGGAGAGGTTTGACAAAAGCTGTAAGGCAGACAGAAAATAATGAACAAAACAGCAATAGTCAGTCCTTCCATATCAGTAATTATTTTAAAAAAATATAAATGAATCAGACTATCTCATTAAAAGACATAACAAGAAAAGACAAAGAATGAATGGATTTAAAAGAAGATCCAACTTAAGATACTCGCTCAAAATTAAGGATGCACATGAACTAAAAGTGAAAGGGTGGAAAAAGATAGTCCATACAAATGGTAATGAAAAATAGCAAGAGTGGCCATGCTTATATCACACAAAATGGACCATAAAGTCAAAATAGTCTGTGAAAAGCTGTCATAAAAGATAAAGAACATTATGTGATAATAAAATAATGAACTCACTAGAAAAATATAAAATTATAAAAAATAGATATGTACATGATAGCAGAGCACACAAATAAATGAAACAAACATTGATGGAACTGAAGTGAGAGAGTAAGAAAATACTAATAGGACATTTCAGTTCTTTCCTCTTAATAAGAAATAGATCAAACAAATAGAAGATCCATGGAAACAGAGGGCTTGAACAACTCTATAGACCAATTGAAACTAACATTTCAAACTTGACATGTAGAGAACACTTTACCCAACAACAGCAAAATACACGTTCAGGTGCACATGGAACATTCTCTAGGATGGTTCATATGAAAACAGAAAACAATGGAAAATTTAAAGATATATAGAAATTAAACAGGATACTCTTAACTAATATGTCAAAAAAGAAATAAAAAAAATATTGAGATAAATAAAACTTAAAAAACAATATACCAAAATTTGTGGGACAGAGTAAAAGCAGTACCAAGGGAGGTTTATAACAAAAAACATATACATTGAAAAAAAAAGAACAGTATCTGAAATCAACAGCCTAACTCTATACCTTAAGGAAATATGAAAAGTAAAACTAAGCCCAATGTTAGCAGAAGAAAATAAAGATGAAAGAATAAATAAATGGATTACAAAAATTTCCAATGAAACTAAGAGTTCATTGAAAAGAACAGCAAAATTGGCAAAACATTGTATAGGCTAGAAAAAAAGAGAAAAGACTAATAACAAAAACATGAAATGAATGAGGTTACAACTGATACCAGTGAAATAATAAAAATAAGAAAAATGTTCATAAGAGACTACTATGAATAATTATAGACCCAGAATTTCAATAATTTAGAAGAAATGGAAAAATTCCTAGAAAACACAACTTGCACATACTAAATCAAGAAGATAGTAGAAATCTGAACAAATCAATAATAAGGAGATTGAATCAGTAGTCAAAAATCTTCCAACAATGAGATATCACCTCACACTTGTCAGAATGGCTGAAATAAAAAATAAGAAACAACAGCTCTTGGTAAGGGTATAGAGAAAAGGGAACCCTCTTGTACTGTTGGTGGGAATGCAAACTGGTACAGCCACTCTGGAAAATAGTATGGAGATTCCTCCAAAAGTTAAAAATAGAACTACTCTTTTATCCAGCACCTGCACTACAAAGAATGCAAAAATACTAATTGAAAGGGCTATATGAACCCTGATGTTTATAGCAGCATTATCAATAATAGCCAATATGGAAACTGTCCAGGTGTCCGAACAGTCCAACAGTCAATCAGCTGATGAATGGATAAAGATGAATGGATAAAGACACACACACACACACACACACACACACCACACCACTTCTTCTTTATCCATTCATCAGTTGATGGAGATATGTATAGTGGAATATTACTCAGCCATAAAAATGTAATGACATCTTGCCATTTGCAATGACATGAATGGAGCAACAGTATATTATGCTGAGTGAAATAGATCAGAGAAAGACAAATACCATATGGTTTCATTCATGTGGAATATAAGAAACAAAATAAATGAGAAAAGGGAAAATAATGAGAGAGAGGGAGAGAGGGAGAGAGAGAGAGAGAGAGAGAGAGAGAGAGAAACCAAAAAATAGACTCAACTATAGAGAACAAACTAATGGTTACCAGAAGGGAGATGGGTGGGTGAAATAGGAAATGGGGACTAAGGAGGGCACTTGTGAGGAGCACTGGGTGTTGTATGGAAGAGATGAGTCACTATATTGTACACCTGAAATTAATATTATACTCTCTGTTAACTAACTGGAATTTAAATAAAAACTTAAAAAAAAAAATCTTCCAACAAATAAAAGCCTAGGGCCAGATGGCTTCACGGATGAATTCTACCAGACATTTAAAGAAAAACTAATACCAGTCCTTCTCAAACTCTTCCAAATAATGGAAGAGAAAGAAACACTTACAAACTCATTTTACAAGCCAGCTTTACTATAGTCTAAGTGACTGATATTTAGTTGTTGATTGCTGAGACATCCATTTCAAAGACATCCATCTCAAATAAACATATTTTCATCTATATGTCACAGGAACTAGGAAACCAACTAAGTAAGCAGCCAGACCACCCCACCCATGAAGTTCCCCTTTTAGAAAGCCCTGGGTAACCTAGATAACTGACCATGTCAGTGACTCTTTCCCAACCAATTCCTTAATTCCCACTCTTAATGGTTTAAATTTGCCAATAAAGAGTAAACTTGTAAAACCTTAGTCATTTCACCTTCAACTCTAATAAAGGCAGAGTCTCAGACCCACACTAATTTTCTGCTCTAATAAGGACCCTGAGATGATTGGATTAAGGTCTACCCTAAAGACTTCATTTTAACTTAATCACCTCTTTAAAGACCCTATCTCCATAAGAGACTCTTAACTATAGAAAGCAAACTGAGTGTTGCTGGAGGGAGGAGGGATGGGCTAAATGGGTGATGGGTACTGAGGAGCACACTAGTGATGAGCAGTGGGCGTTGCATATAAGTGATGAATCACTGAATTCTATATTTGAAACCAATTTTACCATATATGTTAACTAGAATTTAAATAAAAATTTGAAATTAAAAAAGTGAAGACCTTATCCAAACATAGTTATATTCTGAGGTACTGGGGGTCAGGACTTCAACACAATAATGGGGGCTGGGGGGACACAATTCATCCCATAACTATTCCCAAATGGCATATACTTGCCTTAAGTCACCTAAAACCGCCATTAAAATAATCTATTCTATTTATTTACATATAATCATTATATAATGATTATTATGCTACTTATATCTCTATATAAGTAGGTTGCTAACTATGGTTAACTATAATATGTAGCATCCTTACAAAGGCCAAGTATTGACCTGAAGTTGTTATCAAATGACATACGTATATTTTCACAACTTTATAATGCAATTAACCAAATGCCTATATCTATACAAATATGTTTTTCAAATATATAGCACAAGATAGGAATATAAAAATCTTAAAAGATTAGTATTTTATCTCAGTGAAACACTCACTTATCTTTAAAGTAGCAAGGAAAGAGATTGATTTTTGCTTTCATCTGCTAAAATTGTCTTGCTGATTTCTAGAATTGTTATTCATTTACTTATAGAAAACTCATGGTCAGAAAACTTACAAGAGGGAAAAAGCATATTGAAAAGCTGATGAGCACAAGATGGAAAGTGTTCAGAATCATTAACTGTATTCACAGAGGATTTTATCTATATCTTTCCAATATAGATAATATAGCACTATATCAAATAAAAAACTACAAATTTAATTGTCATCTTGATATTAAGCTTTCTAGAAAATGGAAAAATTCTTATGACAATTTAATTTCATAAAACAATTGCTTACTAAGTTGTCAAAATTTATAGAACAAAATATACATTTTACAGTGATAGATTTCATTAACATTGTTATAGAAAACAATTTTATTTATTATATGAAGTTTATTTTAGACAGATGGATTAATATGCTGTCACTGTTGCCAACATCCAACATTCCATCAGGGGATTACAGATATTTTGAGTTAAAAATAACCTTATTGCCGGATACATGAAAAGAAAAAAAAAATAATGCCTTAAAGGAAGAAACCACATATTTTATTGCACTTGTTCTGCAGTGGCAAACCAGAGTAGATATATACGATAAACAATAGTAAAGTTTTAAATTTTATTTTTATTTTGAACTTGGTAATAAATTTTAAATAACCACTAATTTTCAAATTATGTTAGCACAACCTTGAAAAACATTCAGTTCTCATAAGCTCAGAACTATCAGATATACCAAGTCATACAGTCAGATAGGTATAGCAACAGTACATCACACAATGGAATTTACATTTGGAGATCATACCAACTAACTTATATTTGGGGTCATGATTAATTTATGTAAGTAGTTAGGCAGAAACTTGTATCACCTCTCACTTTTGGGCTGACTATTCTCTCTTAGCTCACTGTCTAAGGGCTTCATGAACTTTGTTTATGACCAGCTGATAAAGTAAGAATAAAACTTGGACCAGGCTTATAGGTTAAAGATGTTTCAACTTGATATGTTGGTGGGACTAAAAAATACCGAAGATACATTAAAGTTCCACTTAGGGTTAACTGCAAAGGGAAATAATGAAGGAATAAGTCCTCCAAGTAGGTATAATTTTAAATAGGGCACATGGGCATCTGTGTTGTACAGAAGGAGATATGGTCTAAAATAAGAATATACACATACTCCTGGTTAGTGGTAAATGGTAAATGGTTGCTCACTGATACAGATTAGGAGATTAGAGACAGAAAATTTTAGGGATGAGCTATGTGGGCACAGAGTGCCCAGGATTTGTACCTTTTGTGGATTTCCACCAGAGAGTTCACTACAGAGGAGATACTCATCTAGTATCTGTCAGCCATCTCTATTTTCAGCTGTCCCAGTACTGCACAATAGGCACATGAGTAAGAAAGCCACAATGGCACCATTTAGTATCTCTCTGCAAATATATTTTTAGCAACTGTTGATATTAAATTTGAGACTTGGCATCTGTGTACACAAAGAAAGAGACTTGGTTCTGATTCAGATCATCAAGAGAAAGAAACAGTCACTTGGTGGCAAAATTGATTACATCAAATACCTTCTAAGCATAAAATCCAAGTGTATCAGACATAATAGAATAAAATGATTCTATCTAACAGCAGATGGAAAGATTGTGAATTCTTTGATATACTGGGAGTGTAGGAAATGTTCTTATGACTCAAAATCCTGAAAAAATAAAGAGTGATGAGTTTCACAGAACTAAGTATCATATGGTTTCACTTATTTGTGGAGCATAACAAATAATATGGAGGACAAGGGTAGATGGAGAGGAGAAGGGAGTTGAGGGAAAATGGAAGGGGAGGTGAACCATGAGAGACTATGGACTCTGAAAAGCAACCTGAGGGTTTTGAAGGGGTGGGGTTTGGGAGGTTGGGGGAACCAGGTGGTGGGTATTATGGAGGGCACAGATTGCATGGAGCACTGGGTGTGGTGAAAAAACAATGAATACTGTTACGCTGAAAATAAATTAAAAAAAATAAAAAAAAATTTAAAAAGAGGGAGGCAGAGTCAGAGAGGTAATAGAAAAACCTCACCCTCCACCAAAATTACAATTTTTAGCTGGCAAAATTGTTTCATAAGCAGTACAAAAAAGATAAATTGAAAGATAAATGATAATTGCAACTTATGTCATAGATAAGTGTTGTTCCTTATGTATAAAAATTTTATAAAAAGAATACAAAGACAGACAACCATATGAAGAGACATGGCAAGTAATAGGAGCATAGTGTTCCAAGAAACAGAAATGCAGTGGATAAGATGAAAACTTAAATGACGTTATATACACAGAAGGAATCAGGTGGGGAACAGATATTGTAACTCAACATCTTTGAACTTACATTTTTTTATTTGACATTGAAACTGAATAAATGTTTTTACAATTACAAAACAAAATAGAATTGACATTAAAAAAAAAAGGATTTCTAAAAACCAAAGCAAACTAAAACAAATGCACTTAATTGGGTATTGAGTTAATAGCTTAACCACACAGAGAGTAATTGTTCCAAGATATTTAAAGCTGAGTAATTTGCACATCCCTAGTGGGATATAAGCTAACAACAAAATGAAGTGTAAGAAAGACTTAAACATTGTTTATAACCATGTTTTAGTAATAATATTGATGTTATTCTATGTTAGATATATTAATCTGTATGTGAATATACACTTCTTAGTCATATTTATACGTATACATATAAATATATATACATATATTTGAGTTTGAGAAAAAGCAAGTAATTGCATTAATATCATTAGCAAACAAGATTTACTATAAGAGAAAGTATAAATAATAAATTATATTAGTTCAAACTCTGTAGTAGATAAAATACTGTAATCTTAAATTGGAATTGGCCATGTAAGTATGAATTCATGTATTTATACTAAAAAATAAAGTTAGGGGCACCTGGGTGGCTCAGTTGGCTAAGGATCTGACCCTTATTTTGGGCTCAGGTTATGATCTCAGGTTTGTGAGATTGAGCCCTGCATAGGGCATGGAGTCTTCTTAAGATTCTTTCTCTCTCCCTTTCCCTCTGTCCATCCCCCCACTAAACTCCCACTCACACACACACTCTCTCTCAACTCTAAAAAAAAAAAAAAAAGAAAAAGTAATAAAAAGTTTAAAAAAAAGTATGTTGAAATTATATATGGATATAGGTAAAAAATATATATGGATGTGTATATATTTCTTCTACTCTCCCATGTGGAGATCCAGAATCAATGATAATTCATTAGTAATGATCACTCCAAATGTTTATATTGTGTTTCTAATGACCATTATTCGTTCAAAGAAACCAGTGTTCCTTAGGTGGCAGATAACAGATGTGAAGCAAGCTATATACAAATGAGACTTAATGATATTATTCAGATAATATTTCAGAATAAATTCAGAAATATTATTCAGATATTATTAATCTAGGATGACCGTCTTGATATTATTCAAGGATTCTCTGAGAGAATATTGAATTCATCTTAAAAGGGAATAAAAATTTACTTAAAGAGGCTCCCATTCACCAAATATAGGACAATGCTATAAAGGAACTAAATATGCACTTCCCCTGACTTTTCTATGTGAAGTGGATCTTGGTCAACAAAATGTCAGGAGAATCTCCTCTTTTTTAATAGAAAAATTCTGCCAATAAATGAAGAAGAAATGGTATAATTAGAATTTAGAGTTCCCTGAATAAAATAATAGGTCTAGATTACAGGTGAAAAGCTGGGGATTTTTATAATAAATAAACCAAAGCACCTGAAACCACCGATGAATCTTACCACCCAAAAAGAGCTAAAGCTTTACATTATGTACATTATGTAACTTCTGACATGGTGCAAGTACATTTTCTTGGGCAAAATGAAACCTAAATCCCATCAAACCTCTTCATCTAAATACCAGTTTATTGGGGGATAGATATATTATACAAACAATAGGTATCCACTCAGTCAAATAGATGGTGAATATCATACAGGAAAAATGTACTGGTTTCTTCCACAAGTAATGATGAAAAGAAAATAAAAGAAGATATAGAATAAAAAAGATCTAAGAAACCTATCAAACAAATTCAGTAAATGGATTGTGGATCCTCATTTGAACAAACTAACTTTTAAAATGTGACAATGAAGGAAATGTTAATAATGACTGGGTAATTGATAATATTATGAAATAATATTTTATTTTATTCAATATTTTAGAAGTTTGTGTAGTTACGTGATATGTAATAAATGAAGTATTTATTACATTATTGGCAATCCTGAAAAATAATGACAGTTGCTTTATTTTTTACTTTGAGATTAAACATAAATTAAAAACTATACATTATAATTTCATTGAATATAGAAGCCCAGAACTATAATATGCTATGAAAATGAATTTCTTTTTTTTCTTTCTTCATTATTATTATTTTTTAAATTTTATTTTATTTTTTCAGTGTTCCAAGGTTCTTTGTTTATGCACCACACCCAGTGCTCCATGCAATACGTGCCCTCCTTAATATCAACCGCCAGGCTCACCCAACCCCCCACACTCTCCCCTTCAAAACCCTCAGCTTGTTTCTTAGAGTCCACAGTCTCTCATGGTTCGTATCCCCCTCCAATTTACCCCAATTCACTTTTCCTTTCCTTTTCCTAATGTCCTCCTTGTTATTCCTTATGCTCCACAAGTAAGTGAAACCATATGATAATTGACTCTCTCTGCTTGACTTATTTCACTCAGCATATTATTATTTTTTTTATAAACCTATAATGTATTATTTGCTTCAGGGGTACAGGTCTGTGAATCATCAGTTTTACACAATTCAAAATACTCACCGTAGCACATACCCTCCCCAATGTCCATAACCCAGCCCCCCTATTCCTCCCTGCCACCCCCCCAGCAACCCTCAGTGTTTCCTGAGATTAGAATCTTTTTATGGTTTGTCTCCTCGTAAAAAGAATATGGTATTTAGATAGCATTAATGGGTTATTGTTGCTTACGTGTTGATGTAATATGACCGTTAGCCCTAATGGTCAACAACAACAAAACACCTTGAAGATACTTGATTTTTCTCATGTTGTCATTTCCTATAATTATTTTTAACTTACAATCTTTTCCGTGACAGTACATCTCAAATAATTACAAATAGCTGGTCAAAAATATTATATTTCCACAGATGGCATTTATCCTTGTGATTATATTGGACACACCCAGATAATCTAGGATGACCTTCTTGTTTTAACAACCTCATTTACTCACACCTGCAAAGTTCCTTTTATCATGTAAGGTAACATATTCTCAGGGAGAATTAGGACTTGGACATCTTTGGATGTGGACATAATTTGTCCTACAACACTCTAATATAGAATTAAGATTTCTGTGCAAAATACAAACTGCAACTGAGCCATTAAATATATTTTCAGTAATCATCAGCTTATTTCAATACATTAGGAAATTTTTAGTCTGAAATATCATTTCCATTTTTGTCTCTTTCTAATTTAATTTTTCATTCCATGCCAACAAGTTAGAAAAGTGAGAACAAACAACAACAATGACAAGATTGCCAGATGGCCTTTTAAAAGGGTGTTACCACAAGGCAGGGGTTTATCTAGTTATTTATGTGCTGTTGTGTGAGACATGAGAAAAATTACTGTTAAAACCTTATAATTTTGATCTAAAAATAAAAAAATACCATTTTCTGTAATTTTAATGTTGATTTTTATTAAATGGACAGCTATCCATGACACATACCATGTGCCAGATGCCATCCTGAGTACCTTATAAATATCACTATGGTTAGTCTTCAAGTATTCTTACTATTACCATTACAAGTGAGGAAACTGAGTCACAGAGAGTTCAGGTGTCTTGCATAAAATGGCACAATTAGTAAATGGTGGATCGAGGATTCCTACCCAAGTAATCTGGTTCCACCAAAGGAAGATCCTGCAGACTTAGCCACTACACTAAGGTTGCTTATGAGTCAGAAAGCATAGTTTGGTACTAAAGTAATGACGCTTATTTTTTAACTGCTGATAAATCAGGAGTTCCCACTATTGCAACCTCTCAAGTGGTATCTTTTTATCAATAAAGAGAGATATTTGTCCCAAGTCAAGGTCAATGTACAAGTACATTTGAGTTTGGGTGGCAAGGTCAATGCTATCCCCAGCCACTGCTTACAAACTTAACATGTATCTTGAGTGATCTGTGCCCCGTTGTTCATTTCAGGCCACAGTTCAGACTCCCCCTCCTTTAGTTTCATTTCCTCCAGATATGTTAAGTCTCTGGTACATCAAAACTGTACAAATAATTACAAAGTTTGAAAGGGAAAGATTCAAGGTATCCTCCCAGTTGTTGATGAAAGCGACTTAAAGAAGATTGAGTTACCAAATGGGAGATCCTGTATACACACATTTATATATCTTGTACATTATATAACAAAAATATAATTGAGCATATATACACACATATATAGGTGGTATATTTGTGTGCATATGTGTATGTACACACATATATATTACCTATGAACTATCATTTCAGAAGAATAATTAATGTCTTTATGACACTATAAAGCACCTGTCCCACTTAACCAAAAACCAATGTAAAATGGACTTTTTCCTTAAAGTCTTTTTTTTTTTTAAAGGTTTTATTTATTTATTTGACAGACAGAGATCACAAGCAGGCAGAGAGACAGGCAGAGAGAGAGGAACGGAAGCAGGCTCCCTGCCGAGCAGAGAGCCTGACGTGGGGCTCGATCCCAGGAACCCGGGATCATGACCTGAGCCGAAGGCAGAGGCTTTAACCCACTGAGCCACCCAGGCGCCCCCCTTAAAGTTTTTTTATACTAAGATGAATAAAATTGCCTTGCTCAACATGACTTATATATTATCTGTGTCTTTATTCTAATACACTAATTTAAAATCAGTTGTTGGAATGTAAGATTATTTGAAGGCAAAAGACAAATATTAATTAGGTTCTTAAAAGCAAATACAGGAGAGATAACATTATATTATATCTATAATTTCAGAAAAATTTAAAGATAAATTAGCACCCTTGATATTTAAAATTTTATACTTAAAAAAATTAATTCCAATATAGCTAACATACACTGTTATATTGGCTTCAGGTGTACAATATAGTAATTCAACATTACTATAATAAATTACTATAGTAATTCTATACATTACCTGATGCTCAAAATAAGTGTACTCTTAATCTTCTTTACCTATTTCACCCATTCCCCAATCACCTGACCTCTGGTACCCATCCGTTTTCTTTAGTTAAGTGTGTTTTTTGGTTTGTCTCTTTATTTTTTCTTTGTTACTTAAATTCCATATATTAGTGAAAAAATCATTTACTTTTGAGAACTGACATAACAGGTGCTAAGAATTTCGATTCCATTTTTATTCTTAGATAGCCATAAGACACATTTTAAATTTAGGTCCCAATTTATATATTTCTTTGTTTCACATTATCCTGTAAGGATGATTTTTATATTTGTTCTCATCTCAATTTTTCCCAAAACCTTATTTATAAAAATGAGGTAGTTAAGCAATTTATTCTTAGGGTACAAAACTATAAAGTTATGAGATGTGATCTTTTGTTTGAGGATTTTGTGAATTTCTGCTACTGAATTTCTTACCCATTTGGTTTATGTAATAACGTATAATTTGTAGTAAAATGAGATTTTAAAGCTTTCCACACTAATAAATCTTATAAAAATCTAGGAAAATACCACCCCCAATTAAAAAAACAAAAAGACAAAAACAAAAACTTAAAAAAAGTGGGCAAAGAACTTGAATAAACATTTTTTCCAAAGAAGATATGTAAATGACCAGTAAGTACCTGAGGCAGTGTTCAAAATCACAAATCATTAGGGAAATGCAAATCAAAACACAATGAGATAGCACTCTGTCCATTATAATGGCTATTATCAATAAGACAGAAAATAGTTAAGTGTTGAGAAAGATGGGGAAATTAGAAACTTTGTGCATTGCTGTTGGAATGCAAAAGGTGCATTTGTTGTGAAAAATGGTATAGTAGTTCCTGAAAAAAAATAAATTTATGATTATTATATGATGCAGAAATTCACTTCTGACTATATACACAAAAGAATTAAAACTAGGGACTTGAATAGATATTTGTACACCAATATATGAAAGAAATGTAGTTTATACATACAGTGGATTATTATTCAACCTCACAATGAAATAAAATTCCAGTATGTGCTACAACGTGGATATACTTTGAAGACATTATGCTAAGTGATATAAGTCAGAAAAAAGGATGAATATTGTATGATTTCACTTATATTAGCTTTCTAGAACAGTAAAATACATAGAAACAGAAAATTGAATAGTGGTTACCAGAGGCTGAAAGGAGGACTGAAATGGGAGTTTATTGTATAATGGGTACAAAGCTTCATTTTAGGAGGAGGGAAAATTCTGAAGTTGTACAATGTTATGAGTGTCTTTAATGCCACTGAACTGTATATGTAAAGATGATTTAAATGGCAAATTTTATGTTGTGTGTATTTTTACATGATAAAAATCTGGAAGAATCATGAGTTAAAAATCAAGATCTGTGCTCTAGGACATAGGTAGGAATTAAGTAACTTTTCTTTGTAGCTCGAAAAAATAATAAGCAATATTTTTATTTTGATAAAAATAAAAAAAATAATTATTATAAATAATTATAATTATTTAAAAATTAAATAAAAATAAAATTAATAAGCAATATTTTTATTGTGATAAAAATCAATTTTTATCTTTGATTATTTGATTTGTTTCAATATACATTTGAGAACAACACATATATTTTGTATTAATAAAACCATCAGAACTAAAAGTTTTTAAGAAACAAATACTAGTTCCATTTTCTCCTAAAAGTAAAAATGATTCATATTCATCATAAACATTTAAAAAAAAAGATGAAAAACAAGTAAATTTAAAAATTGAACAAATTGTTCCTCTCAATAGAAATCATATCTAATATTCGGTAGCTACTATTCCAAACATGGTCTCTTGGGTTGTTTCCATATTTTGGCTATTGTAAATAATGCTGCAATAAACATAGGGGTGTATATGTATTTTCAAATCGATAAGTGGTAAATACCCACTAGTAGAGTTACTAAATCATATGGTATTTTTATTTTTAAATTTTTTGGAACCTCATACTGCTTTCCACAACGGCTACACTAATTTACATTCCCATCAATAGCGCACGAGTGTTCCTTTTACTCTACATCCTCACCAACACTCATTATTTCTTGTGTTTTTTATTTTAGCCATTCTCCTTCATCAACATCCTCTGAACCACTTCCCTTCTGGTAACCATCAGTTTGTTCTCTATAACAAAGAGTCTATTTCTTGGTTTGTCTGTTTCTCTCTCTTTTTTCCTTTGCTTGTTTGTTTTGTTTCTTAATTCCACATATTTGTGAAATCATATGGTATTTTTCTTCCTTTACTGACTTATTTTACTTAGCCCCTCTTAAAATTGGATTATTTGTGGGCTTTTGGTTTGTTTGTTTGTTTTGGTGTTGGGTTGTATAAGTTCTTTATATATTTTGGATATTAACTCATTATTGGATATATCATTTGCAAATATCTTCTCCCATTCAGTAGGTTGTCCTCTTGTTTTGTTGATGGTTTCCCTTGCTTTTTATTTGAGTGTAATTGGCACGCAAGGTTACGTTAATTTCAGATGTTATTTGACCAGTTTTTATATTATGCTATACTCACCTTAGTGTAGCTGTCATCTGTTACCATATAATGCCATTGCAACATCATTGACTATATTCCCTTTTTTTTTTTTTTTTTAAGATTTTATTTATTTACCTGAGGGAGAGAAAGTGAGAGAGAGAATGACAGGGGAGAGGGTCAGAGGGAGAAGCAGACTCCCTGATGAGCAGGGAGCCTGATGCGGGACTTGATCCTTGGACTCCAAGATCATGACCTGAGCTGAAGGGAGTCACTTAACCAACTGAGCCACCCATGCATTCCTGACTATATTCCTTATGCTATGCCTTTTATCCCCATGACTTAGTTATTCCTTAACTGGAAGCCTGTAACTCCTATTCCTCTTCACCCATGTTGCCCTAGAACCGCCCAGTCTGATAATCATCAGTATGTTCTTTGTATTTACAGGTCTGATTCTGCTTTTTTAATTTATTTTTATTTTTTTATTAATTAATTAATTTTTTTGTTTATTAATTTTTTGATTCTCATATGAGTAAAATCTCATATTTGTTAGTCTGATTTATTTCATTTAACATAATATTCTCTAGGTCTATCCATGTTGTCATGATTGATACTACCTCATCCTTTTAAAATTTAATGCATGGTATTATTATTTATGTGCTACAAACAAAGAAAATGTTAAGTTTTACTTGAATATAACTTAAAAAATAATCAGGATGAAGGAATTGCTAAGTTTCATTTAATGTTTCTCTACCACAAAGATATAACCACTGAAAATCAATGTGTGTGCAAGCTTGTGTGTGCACATGTATGTGAGCATACACTAGTGCACACCCATACATGCATATTTGGTGGAGTTGAAAATGTTAAGTGTTGCAAGTTATGTTTCTTTTTAACTACATTTTTCCATTTTAGGTTTATTCTGGCTCCATTCTTTATTACATGAGAAAATAAGCAAAAAAAAAAAAAAAACTACGTATGCTCCCACATCATTTTATTTATATCTTTTTGTCTTTTTTAGTTAAATTATAAATTTTACCATATCAAATTTCAAATGTAATATTCTGTTACTATAAGTCCCCTCTGTCAGTGAGCCTTAGTTCCATGTTGAAGGAAGTTTAATGTTTATTATTTGCTTAACTTTTGCATTTCTAGGACATAGAGTTTCATTCAACTCATAGTTGTCTGCCTTTCACTATCAAATAGTTTTATTCAAGCTGTTGGTTTTGGTCCATATTCCCTGACACCTTATGTGTTGAGAATATTAGTCTGTTACCTTCATACTGAAGGATATTTAGACAATAATTTTATTTTTCACATACCTCTGTAGACATTGCTCCTTGCACTTTGTTGTTTCAGGCTGCTGTGAAGACATTTGGCTCCAACATTCATAGATTACTTGCTTTTTTGTGTTTAGATGTCCAAAGGACATTCTTTAGCCATGGAATTCAGCAATATCATCAGTATGAGCTTTGAAATTGATTGTTTAAAAATTTTTTTTTCTCTTCTGGATCCCCTAAAATTCTCTATGATAACGGCAAGGTTTCATTCTTTTTTATGGCTGAAAAATATTACCTTGTTCTATTTTCTTTATTCATTTATCCTTTGGTAGACACTTAGGTTGTTTCCGTATCTTAACTATTGTAAAAAAAATGCTGCAATAAACAAGGGGGGGGTACATATATATTTTTGAGTTGGCGTTTTGGTTTTCTTCAGATAAATACCTTCAAGTGAGATTGCTGGATCATGTGATAGTCCTATTTTTCATTTTTTGAGGTGTCTTCATACTGTTTTCCATAGTAACTGTACCCATTTACATTTCTGTCAACAGTGCCCAGGGAACTCTTTTTCTTCACATTTTAATGCTTGTTATTTCATGTCTTTTTGATAAGTCATTCTAACAAGTATAAGGTGATATCTCATTGTGATTTTGATTCGCCTGATAATTAGTAATGTTGAGCATCTTTTCATGTACCGATTGGCCATTTCTATGTTTCTGTGTCTCATATGTGCTGCCAATTTTTTTTTAATTGAAACGTTTCTTTTTTTTTTAAGTTAAAGTTAAGTTAAAGTAAAGTTAAGTTGTATGGGTTCTTTATATATTTTGGATATTAATCCCTTATCAGATATAATATTTGCAAATACTTTCTACCATTCAGTAGGTTGCCTTTTCATTTTGTCAATGATTTCCTTTGGTGTGCAGAAGCATTCTTGTTTGATGTGGTCTCACTTATTTTTGCTTTTGATGCCAAATCCCAAAAGTTTATTGCCAAGACCAATGTCAGGAGTTCACTGCTTATGTTTTCTTATAGGATTTTTCTGGTTTCTCTTATATTAAAGTACTTGATTCATTTTGAGCTAATTTTTGTATATGTTGTAAGATAGTGGCCCAGTTTCATATTTTTATGTGTGGCTGTTCAGTTTTCTCAAAAGCATTTATCTTTTTTCCAGTGTATATTCTTGGCTCCTTTGTCATAAATTAATTGGCCGTATATGTATGCATTTATTCCTGAGTTCTCTATTCTGTTCTGGGTTTATCTGTGTTTCTATTTTTATGCCAAGAAGTTGGTCATTTTTTAAATCAACCCACAACTATAATTTTTCCATTTATTTCAGGAAATATACCTGTATTTATCATAGTATAATTTACTTCCCTGCTGTTTTGTTTAGAACATTTGTTTAAGAATACCAGCACATGTGGATATTGTACTCTATTTTTCTGTCTTCTTTATTGATCATCTTTTAACAAGTTATTTTTATATAATAGGTTTTTCCATTTTGTTTCCTAGAGATTTTCAACTTTGGCCATAATGCCCCTGTTTTCAGTTATGTTTACTAATACTTCATTTAAAAAATTTTTCTCTTCTGTAATTTTTTATGTTTATTTCATTTATCCGGAGACAAACTCCTTTAATCTTTATTTGCTGTATCATAATTTCTTCTCTGAACCATTGTACTTCACTTTTGTACCTTTTGTTTCTTTATTGTTAATAGAGAAGTCAGGGTGCCTGGGTGGCTCAGTGGGTTAAAGCCTCTGCCTTCGGCTCAGGTCATGATCCTAGGGTTCTGGGATCCAGTCCTGAATCAGGCCTCTGCTCAGTGGGGAGCCTGCTTTCCCCTCTCTCTCTGCCTGCCTCTCTGCCTACTTGTGATCTCTGTTTGTCAAATAAATAAATAAAATCTTTAAAAAAAATAGAGAAGTCAGAGTATCTGCAGTTTTCTTTGATATTGATTAATAAACTGTATTTTTCTAAGATAGTCTTATATTTTATTGATTAATTACTTTTAAGGTATTTTCTTCACTTAACTTTCACTTATGTTTCTTTTTCTCTCTTTTTTCTTTTGCAATTTTTTGATCCCAGATCAGGTATGGATTCTTTTGTGATTATTGTGTTTGAGTTGGACAAGTTGTACATGTGTGATGTGTGGTGTGTGGTGTATTTGTGTATGTTCTGGTAGAAAGAAGGCAGCTGGTGTGGTCTGCAGGCTTTTAGAGGATGCATTATCTTCAGTACCATATAGCCAAATTGTTTATTCTGGAAGCTCATGGCTTTTTATCATTAAAATTGCACACTAATATTCAGGTGAGTTTTTATAGTTACTGAGTTGTAGTTGTGTCCCATTTTTCCTTTGAGAAAAGCAGTAATATTTCCTACTTTTGTAAATTTTTTTTCAGTGAAACTAAAAGTAGAGAAATGAAGCCAAAAATGTGTTTATTTGGCTATCTGATCTGGAGTTTGAAAATTTTAATAACTGCTATGAAAACTTGAAAAGGCATATCCAAAAATTTTTCTTTTAAAAAAGATTCACATACTTGCTTCTTATCTAAAATCTGTGTGAAAGAATGGCCTAGAGAATAACTGTGCAAAGCATAATTAAATGGAGTGAGGTACTAGACATTTGGAAACATTAAGATATTCAAAGCAATAAGTTAGTAAAAATTCCATTTTCTTGTAAATTGTTGTTTCAAGGAAGCATTATTGATGTAATTGTTATAGCTAACAAAGCACAATAGCATTATAAGCAATCTCATCCAGGTTTAAATTTAATTTTAGAAATAGTCTATATATCTTAAAACAGTAGAAGAAACTTGGATATCTAAATATAATCAGTTGAAAGTTTTCTAGTAGTAATTATTTTTTACTTTGCTATGCTATTCACATCAAAGTTACAAAATCAGCTACTGTTCTGAAATACAATTATAATAAGCTTTAATATATACTCCTATATATCTTAGCATCATTTGCAAAACCAAATTTGGTCTGACTAAAATTTAGGCAATCTTAAAAAGGTTTTGATTACATTATTACAGCTATAGTGTAAATTGTAACAAAACCTAGTTATACAGCCTGGCTTAGTAAGCATATTTTTAGGCTTCTAAGAAACATGAAAATGTGAGATTTATAATTTTAATTAAAACAAATGGAAACAGAGTATAACTTATAAAGCTTTCCAGTGATACTTCTGCTATATAAGTTTTTCCCAGAATCTTAAAACCTTGTCTGTATAGGACTTGCTTTGTATTTAATAAGCTCTATTGCTCTCCTAGAACTTGTCTTGTGAACCAGTTTGGTTTTGACTTATATAGCATGAATAACAATATGGAAAATTTTAAACATTAGATATCATATTGATAGACTGGTAAGACTATATCTCACTTTGAAAACATATCTATTGTTATTTTTGTGATTTGCAATTTCCCAATTACTGTGAAATGCTTTTAATATATTATAGTGTGCAATGGAAATTACCACTGAACCAAGAAATTTTTGTAGCAGGAATACTAGATTTAGGAAGATCACTTTTCCAATGATATCCAGTAATGGTTATGATGGATATTTTATCTTGCTGTTTGAAAAAATAATTGGAATAATCCAACATACAATATCTGGGACTAAACTCTGCATTTGAGTGCACATTTACATTATTTTCAAACCCGCACAACTCCCTCTCAAATATATTATGACAAAATCTTTAGAACTATTGGCACTGCGATTTTAATCATAGCATTTTTATTAGACTGCTTTGTAAATATGGTCAGCACCTGTATGGTCAGCATCAATTTTTGAGGAATATTCTCCATTATTAGTAACTTCTTCTTGTCTGGAAGCTCTATGGTACCAAATACCAGTTACTAACAAGTAAAGTTGCTTCAAAATGATAATCACCAGAGGGATAATGTTTTAGTGTGTGGTAAAGCTGTTGTACACTGGCTTCCCAAGTCTGAGTTTAATCATGTAATTTGGTAATTTGAACAATCAGCCATTGTGGGAGTGTTTGTACCAGGGAAATCAGCAAATACTACAAATGAGGACGTTTAAAGAAAAACAAAAAAGTTTAGAGAACTGGTTATTAACCATTCGCCGAACAATGTCACCTAATCATCTCAAGGAAAAGAAAAATAACAGTATACTTTAATTCAGGTTGTACTTGAGAAGTTGTAGTGGTAATACATTGTCCTTTCTGCAGATATGTCAATGTATCACCCAACACTTTACAATCAACTTTATGAAAGAATCAAATAATTGTAAAATGTCACATAGGAAGCAAGCCATAGTTCAGTCAGTAAGTTTCCATCTTGTTGATCAATTGCCGTTTAGGTTATATAGCATTGAACTTTAGCTCTAGAGATCTATATAGAGCTTGAAAAAAAAAATATGTGAACCCTGAAGTTAATAATTCCTAACAATGGTACTTTGAGATAGTTACTTGCTATTTTCAGTCCTATTTTCCAATTGATAAAATATAAATGAAAATAATCCCTCACTTGATGCATTATTTTAAAGATTTTATTTGTTTATTTGACAGGGATCACAAGTAGGCAGAGAGGCAGGCAGAGAGAGAGAGAGAGGAGGAAGCAGGCTCCCTGCTAAGCAGAGAGCCCGATGTGGGGCTCGATCCCAGGACTCCGGGATCATGACCTGAGCCGAAGGCAGAGGCTTCAACCCACTGAGCCACCCAGGCGCCCCTTGATGCATTATTTTAAAGACTGAATAATAAAATTAACATATCATGAAGGCTCCAATGTAGCTACAATCATAATGTTAGTTTCTATTGTTGGGCTCTTTTAAGCTGCTTTGAGTTTATACAATGCCCATCATTTCTTTTTTGTAATAGTTGCATGTTATCAGGTTTTCTCATTTCTAATAATCTCCCCCAAGTCCTCAAGGTTAAGTTTTATTTCTGCAATGATTAAAATTCTGGAAAACTTTAACATAACCAAAGGATTTCTATAATTCATATATGCATAATGCATTTTATTAAAAACTGAATAAATAATATTAGTTATTCCTTTGGGCTTATCTTATTCTCCTTTATCTATATTTATTTTGATAAATTTGATTTATGCTCTTTGTGTGTATGTGTGTGAAGTAGAGACAATGTAAGGCAAGGGCATATACGATTTGAAAAAAATCAATATTTTATGTCTTAAAATTTTTATTACAATATTTAGTTTTCTTGAAATTGTTAAATATGACTAAATAAAGATTTGAGATTTCATATTTGGGGCCCCTGGGTGGCTCAGTGAGTTAAAGCCTCAGCTTTCGGCTCAGGTCATGATCCTAGTGTCCTGGGATCGAGCCCCGCGTTGGGCTCTTTGCTCAGCAGGGAACCTGCTTCCCCCTCTCTCTCTGCCTGCCTCTCTGCCTACTTGTGTCTCTGTCTGTCAAATAAATAAATAAATAAATCTTTAAAAAAAAAAAAAAAGATTTCATGTTCATCAAAGTGATGTCTAGATTAAAGCAAATTAAGAAATAATACAAAGCTAAAGTTGATTGAATCAAATAGGCTTTGTTTTTATTTTATTTTATTTTATTTTATTTTATTTTATTTTATTTTATTTCTTTTCAGTGTTCCAGAACTTGTTGTTTATGCACCACACCCAGTGCTCCATGTCATACGTGCCCTCCATAATACCCACCATCAGGCTCACCCAACTCTCACCTCCCTCCCCTCCAAAACCCTCAGTTTGTTTCTCAGAGTCCACAGTCTCTCATGGTTTGTCTCCCCGTCTGATTTCCCCCAACTCACTTCTTCTCTCTATCTCCCAGTGTCCTCTGTGTTATTCCTTATGCTCTACAAGTAAGTGAAACCGTATGATAATTGACTCTCTCTGCTTGACTTATTTCACTCACCATAATCTCTTCCAGTCCTGTCCATGTTGATATAAAAGTTGGGTATTCATTCTTTCTGATGGAAGCATAATACCCCAATGTATATATGGACCATATCTTCTTTATCCATTCGTCTATTGAAGGGCATCTTCGTTCTTTCCACAGTTTGGTGACTGTGGCCTTTGCTGCTATGAGCATTGGGGTACAGATGGCCCTTCTTTTCACTACATCGGTATCTTTGGGGTAAATACCCAGTAGTGCAATTGCAGGGTCATAGGGAAGCTCTATTTTTAATTTTTTGAGGAATCTCCACACTGTTCTCCAAAGTGGCTGCACCAACCTACATTCCCACCAGCCATGTAAGAAGGTTCCCCTTTCTCCACATCCTCTCCAACACATGTTGTTTACTGTCTTGTTCATTTTGGCCATGGTAACTGGTGGAAGGTGGTATCTCAATGTGGTTTTGATTTGAATCTCCCTGATGGCTAATGATGATGAACATTTTTTCATGTGTCTGTTTGTATGTGTTCTTTGGAGAAGTGTCTGTTTGTGTCTTCTGCCCATTTTTTGGCATGATTATCTGTTTTGTGTGTGTTGAGTTTGAGGAGTTGTTTCTAGATCTTGGATATCAGCCCTTTGTCTGTAGTGTCACTTGGGAATATCTTCTCCCATTCCGTGGGTTGCCTCTTTGTTTTGTTGACTGTTTCCTTTGCCGTGCAGGAGCTTTTGATCTTGATTAAGTCCCAAAAGTTCATTTTCGCTTTTGTTTCCTTTGCCTTTGGAGACGTGTCTTGAAAGAAGTTGCTGTGGCCGATGTTGAAGAGTTACTGCCTGTGTTCTCCTGTAGGATTTTGATAGATTCTTGCCTCACGTTGAGGTCTTTTATCCACCAAATAGGCTTTAAAGAAACTGACTGTTCCTTCAATAATGTTAAATTCTGCTTCTCTTTTGTTATTTTGATTGTAAGTTTAAAGTTATAGGTCTTAAATTTCATATGCCTCTTTATATTTTCATGTATTATTCATCTTATCTTTATGACTGTACTCTGAAGGTATCCTGCCTTTCCTTAGGTTTCACTCTGTTGTTGTATGTGTCCTATTGTGTACTATATGATTTTAAGATTCATTTTCATAAAAAGAAAAACATGGGCTTTTTGACTGAGATGTTTAAAATTTGGGGAGGGCTCTAGGTAGGATGAGAAATATTTGATCCAAAAGCCCACTGACACCTGAAGTCTATGCCATAATAAAGGAAAACTGAAATGTAAGTAAGTTTTCTTGTCCTGAAGTAAACAACAACAACAAAAACCATATATATATATATATATATAGAGAGAGAGAGAGAGAGAGATATCATAGATATATAGATATATATATATAATATATAGATATAGATATAGATATAGATATATCGTTTTTTTGGGGGGGAGTACCTCTTACTGGCCCAGTGCTTTGCAAACTTTCAAGCATAGAATATTTCTCATAAGAACTCACACAAAAATAATAAAAACAGTCAAATTTTCATTAATCCCCAAAATACCAAAGATAATTTCTTAGATCTCCCCAAAACAAATAAATGAAGCTAGTACTCCTGAAAGCCATTTTAACTGAAGCTCTAGCAAGAATAGATAAGACACAGCAAATGGAAGCAGTTCCTTCAACCCCCACATCTATACCTATAGCGATGTATCTCTGCTGAGCAGGATGAAATGTAGTATATAATGCTTATGCTACATGTTCTTGTTATTGGAATTGGTATGGAGAGGGCAAGCAGTGTAATTCATGTAATGAATTTAAGGTAAAAATTGGGCTGTAGAAGCCAGTAACAACCATCTAAAGGTGAGCTAAGGTTTAGGAGGTAGCATGAATTCTTTCAGGCCATTGGGCTTAAATTTAGTGTACCAAGCAAGAAGCAATACTTAGAGAAATAGTATCCATACTTAGTGGAAATGCTGAGTATTATTATGATTTATGAAAAAATAGCAAAATAACAGATTTTTTAAAAATTATTTATTTGAGGAAGAGAGAGCAAGAGGGTGCAGGAGCAGAGGGGAGTTGTTGAGGAAGAGGGAGAAGCAGACTCCCCACTGAACAGGGAGCCTGACGTGAGGCTTGATCCCAGGATCCTGAGATCATGACCCCAACTGAAGGCAGATGCTTAACTGACTAAGCCACCCACGTGCATCTTAAATTAAAAATTTTATGAGTAGATTAGTATATAAGGAATCAAACAAACATCCTATCACAAAGCTTACTCAGTGCATAGTACAGAAGAAAGTTTTCTGATAAGTGAAATTTTCCACACTAATAATTTTCTTGGTCAGAATACACTTTAGTCTAATACACTTCTAAGTACAGATCTAATTTTTAAAGTAAAATAGAACTTTATGGAATTTATTTTGAAATAGTTTGAATATTTTCTAAATTTTCTTTATCTGCCAGGACTTAATATTTTGCCATCCAATGCCAAATTGGAATTGACTAAAACCATTGCTATGTTCATTTTCCATACCTATAACAAATTTTTAACATTTAATGGATTTTTAAAATTCAAACCATTGGTCTTCAGTCATTTTAGGTATGAGAACTTCTTTGGCGTGGCCTAAGAATGCATTCACACACAATTCTCTTTACAGATATAATATTAGTTTCAAATATTGGCTGTATAAAATGCAGAGGGGTTTGAAAAATACACTGAAATCAGTGAATTTTTTTCAACAATAATTAATCACAAATTATTAATTATAACTATTAACATTGGTTAATCAAATATTTTTAAAATTTCTAAAAATGAACTTCATAGCAACTGTATGTCAATATCTATTGACTGAAGAAAATCTATACCAGCAAAAAATTTGTTTCTCTAATCCAATATTCTATCTGTACAGAGAATAGTGTGTGAGTGCATTCATATACCATTTCTAATTACTTTACAGTGGGAACTCATGGCCCTGGTATGGTAACAAATGTGCTGAAGTGAGTCCTGTGAAATAGATTAACTATTGAAATGGGGAGGATGTGTAAATATTAAGAGATTCAAATACAGGATAACCATATTAGTTTTGTCAATTTTGTGCATACTCCAAAGCTGTAGCACAAAATGAAAAATTGATTTTTTAGTTTACGTTGCTGAGATAGAGGTGTTATTTAAAGTATTTGTGATTTATAAAAAGCCTAACTTGTTTATAAATAATCTAATTTATCCTCTCTCTTATTTGCTCCAATTTAATTTTCTAGGAGCTAAATTTCTCTTCAGGATGTAAAATATTTCTTAGGAAATTATGGAATTTTTTTTTTAAAGATTTTATTTATTTATTTGACAGACAGAGATCACAAGTAGGTGAGAGGTGCGCAGAGAGAGAGAGAGAGGAGGAAGCAGGCTCCCTGCCGAGCAGAGAGCCCGATGCGGGTCTCAATCCCAGGACCCTGAGATCATGACCCTAGCCGAAGGCAGAGGCTTCAACCCACTGAGCCAGCCAGGTGCCCCAATTATGGAATATTTTGATTGAAATAACAATTTTTAATATATGAAATCTAGAAAGAAATTTCAAATAAAAATTTCCATTATACTTCAGTAAACCTGAAAACTGGCATTGATTTTATACGCTAGCTTATTTTTTTTTTAAGTATCAATTCACACTGCTTTGCATGTAACACAAACCCTTAAATAAGAGAATTAAACCATTTTACACATTTGGACTAAGTGTGAATTAAATATCAGATCAAGTCTGTTATTAACTAGACTTGAAGTAAAATTGTTGTTTTCATGCATCTTTTCCCTAACATATACATTTATACATGGTTTAAAATGTCATTTAGAGGCACCTGGATGGTTCAGTTGGTTAAGAACCTGACTCTTGATTTTGGCTCAGGTCAAGATCTCAGAGTCATGAGATGGAGCCCCGCATTGGGTTCTGCCCAGGGCATGGAGCCTGCTTAAGATTCTATCTTTCTTTCTCCCTCTCCCTCTGTCCTTCTTCTCCTTTCCCTAAAAATAAAATAAAATAAAATAATAAATAAAATAAAATGTACCCTTATAAATTTAGCATTAATATATCCTTGAAAGTTTCTCTGATTTAAAAAGTATCTTTGAATTTGTTCTTGTTGTACTGCTGTTGTTGCTATTATTACATACCCTCAGCCACTTTTTTCAGAGTTCTCTGGAATTCAACAAGAATAGTTTGAAGTGGGGCGCCTGGGTGGCTCAGTGGGTTAAAGCTTCTGTCTTGAGCTCAGGTCTTGATCTCGGGGTCCTGGGATTGAGCCTTACATGGGCTCTCTGCTCAGCAGGGAGCCTGGTTCCTCCTCTTTCTCTGCCTGCCACTCTGCCTACTTGTGATCTCTGTTAAATAAATAAATAAAATCTTAAAAAAAAAAAAAAGAATAGTTTGAAGTTTCCTATTCAAGTCAATTTAAATCCTTATCAGGCCTAATTCCTTTTATTCTTGGCTATGCTAAATTCCGTGCTAGTGTAATAATAAAATTAAAAACATTCACAAAATCAGAGACTCTTGAATTATTTTATATTCATCTGTAAAAAGAAAAAAAAAATTACTCTTTGGAAAAATCTTGTAACAAAACATATTTTACTTTTTATAAAATTGTTTTGATATAATTGACCCACAATGTTATATTAGTTTCAGGTGTACAACATAGTGATTTAACAAGCTGATACATTATGCTATGTAAATCATTTATTTAAACTTCTACAACATTTATTCTCTCTATATATAATTATATTGTATCTTATATACTGTTTTGCTTTTGGTTCCAACAACTTCACATTTTCTCATGTTTGTCTAATAGTAAAATCTTTGAAGGTTGTATGATTTTCTTCCCATGTTTCGCAGCCCAACACCACACATGACACTTAATTATTATACTCAACAAACTCATTTAACAATTGAGACACTAGGGGCACCTGGGTGGCTCAGTGGGTTAAGCCTCTGCCTTGGGCTCAGGTCATGATCCCAGGGTCCTGGGATCGAGCCCCACATCGGGCTCTCTGCTCAGCAGGGAGCCTGCTTCTCCCTTCCTATCTGCCTGCCTCTCTGCCTACTTGTGATTTCTCTCTCTGTCAAATAAAAAATTAAATAATTAAAAAAAAATTGAGACACTAAATAATGCACTCTGAAAGCTTTCAGACAATTTGTATTTTCATGCATGCAAAAAAGACTCAGTAATTATTCCAGACTTTTACCATTCATCAATAATTATGGTATAGCAAAAATTAGTTTCTTATATAAAGTCCTTACAAGAGCATTTTCCATTAACAATTCATATATTCAATGGTTAACATCTGAAGAGTCAATGCTTTTCCTACCCTTATAATCTCAGTCATGGCTTCTTTAACCAGACCTCTGACTTCTGTTCTAGAAGCTTCCTTAACTATACCATCCAGTTTCATTTTACTTATTGAAATTTTAATACAGCCTACCTGTACCTTTACATTGGTAAACTGAAGTAGGAAACTAGATAAAATATGTGCTATAATAAAATGCACATAAAATTTAAAAAAACATATTTTGAATAGTAACTTTTTAAAAAGATTTATTTGGGGCACCTGGGTGGCTCAGTGGGTTAAAGCCTCTGCCTTTGGCTCAGGTCATGATCTCAGGGTCCTGGGATCAAGCCCTGCATTGGGCTCTCTGCTCAGGAGGGAGCCTGCTTCCCTTCCTCTCTCTGCCTGCCTCTCTGCCTACTTGTGGTCTCTATCTGATAAATGAATAAAATCTTAAAAAAAAAAAAAAAGATTTATTTATTTGAAACAGAGAGAGGGAGAGGAGAGGAAGAGCAGAAGCTTGAGAGGGGCAAAGAGGGAGAGAAGCAGACTTCCTGGTGAGTGTGGAGCCCAACTCAGGCTCAATCCCAGGATCCCAAGATCATAGCAGGAGCTGAAATCAAAGCAGGATGCTTAACCAACTGAGCCACTTAGGCGCCCCTTGAATAGTAACATTTTGAAGTAATCAGAAGAATTTATTATGAGAAGAAAAATCTTAAATGTACAGTTTGATAAGGCACATATTTCAAATGCATTGTTTTAATATAGTTCATGATATTCATGTTTTCAATTGCATTGCATTACTTACACTAATTTGCTCTGATAATTTGCCAGATAATTCCATTTATTTGTTTTAGAACTGTTATCTCATCAATTTTGGGTACGGGTTTTTTTTTTTTTTTAAGATTTTATTTTTATTTTATTTGACAGACAGAGATCACAAGTAGGCAGAGAGGCAGGCAGAGAGAGAGGAGGAAGCAGGCTCCCTGCAGAGCAGAGAGCCGGATGGGGAGCTTGGTCCCAGGACCCTGGGATCATGACCCTGAGCCAAAGGCAGAGGCTTTAACCCACTGAGCCACCCAGGCTCCCCATGGTTACAGATTTTTTTTTAAAAGACTTTATTTATTTGTTTGACAGAGAGAGCAAGAGAGGGAACACAAGCAGGGAGAATGGGAGAGGGAGAAGCAGGCTTCCTGTGGAGCAGGAAGCCAATGTGGGCCTTGATCCCAGGATCCTGGGACCATGACCTGAGCCAAAGGCAGACACATAACAGCTGAGCCACCCAGGCACCCCTGGATACAGATTTTTTTTTTTTTTTAAGATTTTATTTATTTATTTGACAGTCAGAAATCACAAGTAGGCAGAGAAGCAGGCAGAGAGAGAGGGGGAAGAAGGCTCCCTGCTGAGCAGAGAGCCCAACACGGGGCTCTATCCCAAGACCCTGGGATCATGACCTGAGCCAGAGGCAGAGGCTTTAACCCGCTGAGCCACCCAGGCGCCCCTGGATACAGATTTTTAAATAAAGTTGTTTATTCAAAGAAAAGAGAAACAGAGTCAATCTATCACATCTCACAAATTAAGAAGACTGAAGTTTTCACATAGCCTGAGCATAACTTTCAACATAGGCATATCAACCATGACTTCAGTTGGAACAAGTGAATTAGTTAATTTGGATATTAAGTGTTTGAAATCTATTAATCATTCTTAAAGTAAAATATTTTCGTAAACATTAAAGTCATAACCTATTTAATGTCCACTATATTATTATGTTTTCCCAGGAAAACAATGGAAACATTTTCACCTATTAAATAGCATAATCAAAAGAAAGACACTGATTAATGTTTAAATTGATTCAATGAGCTGTAATTGAAAATGAGACAAGGATCTGCTCTCAAGAGAGCATGATGCTCCTTTCTTATTATCATCCTATTTTCAGTCTAATATTTGCATGACTTTATAAACAAAATTATTAGTGACTCAAAGACACAACAAAAGACATTACTGTCAAAATTAGAAGCAAGCAAGTGTTCTTTCTTCATTAGTGAGACCAAAATATTTTAATTGTGAAATATTAATTATCCTCCTGTAATTGCCTTTAATTTTCTAAAGATAAGTTATGTTATTTCAAATAAAATACATACAAGAAATTAAAAAGTTATTTTCCCTAGATGGCATATGAACAGATATCAACAATCCTCTTTATCTCTTATTAATTCACATGGGTAAGAAAAAATAGGTATTTGCCAGGCTTTCCATTTTAGTCCAATATGAAATATAATTTCAATGTCTTTTTGAATAATTTGTTTCCCCCAAGATTTTTTTTTTTTAAAAGATTTTATTTATTTGACAGACAGAGAGCACAAGTAGGCAGAGAGGCAGGCAGAGAGAGGAGGAAGCAGGTTCCCCGCGGAGCAGAGAGCCCGATGTGGGGCTCGATCCCAGGACTCTGGGATCATGATCTGAGCCAAAGGCAGAGGCTTTAACCCACTGAGCCACCCAGGCGCCCCTCCCCCAAGATTTTTATTAGAGGAGATGACATATTTAGTATGTAGCTTAATAACTTTCAAACCTCACATTTTATGAGGGTTTTTATATGTCTTCTTAAAACTTTAATTTTTTTGGAATATAAAAAATAGAAATTAATTTTTAAAGAATCAAAAAATCTAAATATTCCCTTAGGAAATTGGATTGTATCAGAGCAAACTAATGAATTGTAAAGTGACTTTGAATAATTCACCATTATAACTGTAAATCCATAACCAAAATTGTTACTTGGGAACCACCCAATGCTAATAATGAGGTAGTAAGTCAGATTTTATTGTTTATGGTTTTCTTTCTTTCTGGATAATGTTAAAGTAATATAGAATTGTAGAAGTAATATAGAATTGCTATATTATATTTTATAATAAAGATAACACAGAAAGTAAAATCCTCTAATAAACTAGGTGAGATATCTTTTCTGTCTTTTATAAACCCATCTAATTGATTCATCTAAATCTGAAATTCTTTGTGGTACTCTCTCTATATTTTTCCTTTATGCTGCTCTCTCTATAGTTATTTTCTTGGCCACAGGACTTACAATCTTCTTATATACTACATAATATACTTATTTATTTTATTTATCATTTATTTATTGCTTCCTCTATAATGTAAGTTTCTTAAGGAAAGGTGTTTCCTTAACTTGTTCAATAACTCTGAATCAGTTTGACATCTATATGTAAATAGAAGAACTCTTGGCACTGGGAAACAAACTGAGCATTACGAATGGAGGTGGGTAGTGTTGGGGCAACTCGGTGATGGGCCTTAAGGAGGGCACATGATGTGATGAACAGAGTACTGTATGCAACTAATGAATCATTGAACGTTATATCAAAAACTAATGATGTACTATACATTGACTAATTGAATTTAAATTTAAAAAAATTAAAAATTTAAAAAGGAAAAATGTTTCATCCCTTATATAGAAAAAATCAACTTGGGGCACCTGGGTGGCTCAGTGGGTTAAGCCTCTAACTTTGGCTCAGGTCATGGTCCCAAGGTCCTGAGATTGAGCCCCTCATCAGGCTCTCTGCTCAGCAGGGAGCCTGCTTCCCTCCCTCTCTCTCTGCCTGCCTCTCTGTCTACTTGTGATTTCTGTCTGTCAAATAAATAAATAAAATCTTAAAAAAAAAAAAAGAAAAAATAAACTCAAAATGGATCATAACTCTAAATGAAAACCTAAAACTATAAAACTTCTAGAAGAAAATAAGAGAAAAATCTTTGTAGTTTCAGGTTGGGCCAAATTTCCTAGATCTAAAAGTGTGATCTAAAAGAAAAAATAAACAAACAAACAGATAAAACATCATAATTAAGCAATTACATTCTTCAAAACATGTTAAAAAATTAGACACACAAAATAATTAGACACAAGAGAAAATATTTGCAAAATATCTGTCTGATAAAGAATTGATATCCACAATCAATATGGAAATCACAAACCTCAGTTTTAATAAAACATCTTAATAAAAAAATTAGCAAAAGTTTAAATACTTCACCAAATAAGCACATGAAAAGATGTTTAACATTATAGATAACTAGGAAATGAATATAAAAACCACAGTGAAATACCATTTCACACCATCACAATGGGATATGCAGAAAATGGTATGTACTAAGTCCTCAGGAGGCTGTTGAACAGCTAGAACACTGATGCATTGGTATGGATTTAAAATGGTGCAGTCACTTGGGCCAATAATTTGCAGAGTCTTAAAAAAATAAACACACTCAGGGAAATGCAGTTAAAGCAGCCAGCATACAGCTACCAAAATGGAAAAAATGAAAAAGAAAGAAGGCACCAAATGTTAGTAGACTCCAAGCAACTGGATTTCTCAAACACTCCTGCTGGAAGTACATATGAGTAAAACCATGTGGAGAAACTCTGTGGCAGTATCTATTATGAACGAATATATGCATATCTTATGACCCAGTAATTTCACTTCCCCGTTTACGACCAATAGAAAAGTATAAAAATATTCATCAAAAAAAAGTATATTCATAGAAGCTCTACACAACAATAACCCCAAACTAGAAAGTACCTGAACGTTCATCAGAAGTGCAATGGATAGGGGCGCCTGGGTGGCTCAGTGGGTTAAAGCCTCTGCCTTCAGCTCAGGTCATGATCCCAGGGTCCTGGGATCGAGCCCCACATCAGGCTCTCTGTTCCACGGGGAGCCTGCTTCCTCCTCTCTCTCTGCCTGCCTCTCTGCCTACTTGTGATCTCTGTCAAGTAAATAAATAAAATCTTAAAAAAAAAAAAAAAAAAAGAAGTGCAATGGATAAAGTAATCATAGCATAGTCACAAAATTTAACTTTGTCAAAACTTGCTGTTGTCCATAAGTTTTCTTTTTTGTATGTATATTATGCTTCACTTAAAAGGTAAATGAAAACCCATGCTATATATAAGACCAGTTAATTTTGTACAGGGCAAAGAATTGTCTCTTTTTTAAAAAATAAAATAAAAATAAACTTACAGAGATGCCTGGGTGGCTAGGTCTGTTAAGTGGCTGCCTTCGGCTCAGGTCATGGTCCCAGGGTCCTGGAAACAAGTCCCACATTGGGCTCCTTGCTCAGCAGGAGCCTACTTCTTCCTCTGTGTGCCACTCCCCTTACTTGTGCTCTCGCCCTCTCTCTCAAATAAATAAAATCTTTTTAAAAAATTTAAAAAATTCATAATTACCACAAGACCCTTCAATATCATTCTTACATATTAACCCCAGTGATATAAAAATTTATATTCACAGAAAATCTTTTCACAAATGTTGATACTGACTTTATTCATTTTCATCGAAAACTGGAAAACCCCAATATTTTTCAATTTTGAGTGGATACACTATTGTACATTCATACAACATCCATACAATATGGGACACTACTCAGTAATACAAAGGAATAAAGTAGATACCCTTGATAGCATGGATAATTGTGGAATATTTTATGCTAATTTAAGTAAGCAAGATTCAGAAGGCGGTAAGAATGATTTCATTTATATGCCTTTCTGGGAAAGCAAAACTACAGGGGCAGAAAACAGATCAGCAGTCGTTCTAAGACAGGTTGGCAATTACCTCTGAGTAGTCAATTACCATAATGGATAGCCAACAACTGAGAGAAATCTGAGTTATAAATATATATTTGCCATCATCATGGTTGTGTCTCATTGTGTTATGTTTAATGTTCTTATTTTACATAAGCACATGACATACATCATTACAATGCATTTTACTGAAAGGTAAAACTAAAAGCAGTATTTTATTTATTTAGGAACCTGAAACAATATTAGCTAACAATGTCATCATGGTTGTTTTTGTTTTATACATTAATGTTGGACTATTTTATATATATATTTTTTCTTTTCAAATAGTACACCTAACCCTCAATCCTGAGTAATGATTTCAGTGTGTCTGATTTAGCTGTTTTTTTTTTTTTTTAAGATTTTGTTTATTTATTCATCAGAGAGAGAGAACAAGCAGGGCAATGGCAGAGGGAGAAGCAAGTTTCCTGCTGAGCAAGAAGCCCTATATGGACTCGAACCCAGGACGCAGGATCATGACCTGAGCCGCTTAGCCAGATGCTTAACCAACTGAGCCACTCAGTTGCCCCTGATTTTGCTGCTTTTAATAGAGTTACATTTCACTGTACTCTTGCGAAGCTATTGCAGAGAGGCCCCCTCTGCGAATAGGCACCTGGTAGTCCCAAAGTCAGCATAAAAGAATGATCAAAGACAAAAACAAAAATCTATTTGTGGATACAAAAAATGAGTTTTATAGACCATTACAATGTAATCTCAGTTGCTCACCTCTCAGCAGTGTTTTGAGAATTATTTGGTCATTATGAAGTTTCAAAACATAACTCAGGAAAAGTAGAACTGGTTACAATTTTGCAGCATAGGCAAGGTTTCTCTCTCTCTCTCCCGTTCTTTCTTTATAAAAGTCTTTAAATAATCCCTTATGATGGTTATAGTAGAAAATTTAGCTGACATTGTAAAGCTAGTGTTCAAGAGATTTTGCTTGCCTGGAATTTTGGCTATCATAAATTTTATCATTAAGCTTTTACCCTTAGAAATGACTTCATGTAAGACAGAAAGCTGATATCTCAAATTCAAGGGAAAAGTTCATTATTTATTTGAGTAGCTATATTAGAAGGAAAAGTCCATAAGAGTATAAAACCAAAAAAGAACATTTACCTGAAAATGGGAGTCATGAAATAACTAGTCTATTTTTATTGTTAATAGACCTACTTATAATACATAGAAATTTAGTCAGTTATACTCTAACTTAAAAAAACTATTTACTGTTTAAATTCAAAATATAAATGCAATTTTGAAATTGTTATCAAAATTAAGTAGCAACACATTTTTAAAATTTTTATTAACATATAATGTAATATTAGCCCCAGGGGTACAGGTCTGTGAATCGCCAGGTTTACACACTTCACAGCACTCACCATAGCACATACCTTCCCCAGCGTCCATAACTCAACCACCCTCTCCCTCCCCCACCTCCCCGTGGGCAACCCTCAGTTTGTTTTGTGAGATTGAGAGTCTCTTATGGTTTGTCTCCCTTCCTGATCCCACCTTGATTTGCTTACTTTTTTCCTACCCCCCAAACCCTCCATGGTACCAACATATATTTTTTAAAGACTTTATTTATTTATTTGACAGAGAGAGAGATCACAAGTAAGCAGAGAGGCAGGCAGAGGGAGAGAGGGAAGCAGGCTCCCCGCTGAGCAGAGAGCCTGATGTGGGGCTTGATCCCAGGACTCTGAGATCATGACTTGAGCAGAAGGCAGAGGCTTAACCCACTGAGCCACCCAGGTGCCCTGGTAGCAACACATTTTTAAGCATTTTACTAACATCTATTTGCATTCAAAGTGGTGATACGCTGATAATGAATTGACTTTAGCTTTACTTTTTCTTAAAAACTGACTCCACGAGGTTCTTTGTAAGGTAATATTTTGTTATTGCACAGTAGTGCTTCTTTGGGTGTTGTATAACTTGAATTTGAATAACTAGTAGTCAGTTCAAACATTTTAGTATTTTTCACATTAATGTGTGTTTTTGCTTCATTAAATATGTATAATTTAATTAAGAACTTGACCCTCATTAGTGAGAGAATAGGAATTATAAAACAGTGAGAAGGTACTCTCACTCATTTCTAGTGGGAATGCAAAATGGTTACAGTGAGGAGACAGTTTATGGAAAGACCATTTGGCAGTTTCTTACAAACTAAACATAGTCTAACTGTACAATTCAGTACCATGTTCCTAAGTATTTACTCAACTTATTTCAAAACATATCCACACAAAAACCTGCATGTGAATGTTTATAGCAACTTTATTCCTATTGCCAAAAACTGAAAACAAACCAGGTATCTTTAACAGGTGGATGAATAAACAAATTGTGGTACATCTATTCAATGGAATATTATTTATATATAAAAGAAATATGCAAGTAAGCCACAAAAAGACAAGGATCAGCCTTTATATACATGTCTGAAGTAAAAGAAGCCAGCCTAAAAATACTACATACTGTGTTATTTCTATTGTATGATATTTTAGAAAAGGTAAATCTGTAGAAAAGAAAATCAGTAGCTGTTAAGGATTTGGAGAAGGGATACAGTTTTAATAGGTAAGGCATGGAATTTTGGGGTGGTGGTGAAATTATTCTGTATAACATTGCAATGGCAGATGCCTGCATTTGTCAAAACCCATTGAATTTTATTGCTTAGAGGGACCATTAATGTATGCAATAAAAAAACAATTTAGATACAGGTTTCCAGTTATGGAATGAATAAGTCATGGGGCTAAAATACACAACAGAGGGAATATTGTCAATTATATTGTAATAGAGTTGTGTGGTCACACATTCATATTGTATGGCCACACTTGTGGTGAGCTGGCATAATTTATAGAGAAGTTGAATCACCATGTTGTACACCTGAAACTAATGTAACATTGTGTGTCAGCTACATTCAAATTAAAAAAAAAATTAAAATCATTTATGAGGCCAAGGATGACAATTTGGAATACAGAATGTAGCAAAAAAAAAATCTAACTGTATTACACATACATGAAATTACTGCAATGAAAAGATGGAAGAAAAGGTACAATTCTAAGTAATGTTGAAAATGAATGGAACCTGTAAGACTAAAGGCAAAATAAGTTGTACATAAGTACTGTAGTTTAGTTGATAATGTTGTTTCTTACAGGATATGGGTTAACAACTGTGATACCATAACTTGAGATTAAGCAAGATAATAAATGTTTAGTAGATGATGAGATCCAGGTTTCTCACTGTTGGAGTAGAATGATAAGAAAAGCAAAAGGAGGAGGCTAGAATGACCCATGTGGAAATGGATTAGAGTGGGAGATAGCAGCATGCACTCATGTTTAAGTTAGTATAGGTGGGGATGATTACATATAGATATAATTATAGATATCTGTATATACACAAGTTAGCATATATATGTATATTTCTTCTCTCTGTCAGCTGAGAGGGCCTACAAGCAATGATACTCAAGTAGCAATGATTACTCCTTCCATCCAGATCTTGGTGGAATATCACTGTCCAATGAAAGGAAACAGGGGTTTTGGAGAAATGGATCATTCTCTAAGAATGGGTAGGAAATAAACAAACTGAGCCAAGAATATCCTTTAGGGCCATACAGAAAAATGGTGCTAAAAAGAAAAAAAAAAAAAAAAAAAAGATGGGGGCATGCCAGGGACATAGGAGCCAACTGAAAGATCATCTAATGTTCAATCCTGGAGAAATTTAAGCAAAATTGTAAGTAATGTATCATTGCATTATAATCTAAAGTATGAAATAAATATACACAAGTTCATACTTAAAAAATTGATTGAATAAACAAGGGAGCAGATACAAATATTTTATGCAGGAAAATTCCAAATTATATATGTAGATATTCTGTCCTGAAGGACACAGATCATAATTAACTCCTCACTCCTTAAGTGTTAGCTACAGATAGTAACTTCCTTCCAAAGAGTACAGTATGGAAATGGGGGAGGAAACAATAATGTTTCAGTGAATAAATCTGACCAATTTACCTCATCCAGATGATCAGTGTTTTACATCACAATTAAGTCGTGTTTATAGTATGTACTCCTGATTTCAAGTAATAATTATGGCAGTTTACCTCTGTGGCCTTCCTTCAAAAACATAACCACAGTCTAATTATAAGAAAAACATTACACAAATCCTTCTTGAGGGATATTTTACAAAGTACCTAAATAGTACTTTCCAAAATGGTTAGGTCATTAAACACAAAGAAAGTCTAAGAAACTGTCAGAGTCAGGAGAAGTCTAAGAGAAATAATAACTGAATGTAATGGGGAAACCTGGATGGGATCCTGCAACAGAAAAAGGATTTTAAGTAGAAATTAAAGAAATTTGAATAAATATAGACTTTGGTTAGTGATACTATATCAATATTGGTTGGTACAACAATGTCAATATTGATTGTAATATATATGTCTATAAATATAAAATGTTTTTAAGCTGTAATGACTTATTTTTTAAATTATTTTATGTTCAGCACCATACAATCCATCACCAGTTTTTGATCTAGTATTTCATGACTCATTGTTTGCACATAACACCCAATAGTCCATGCAATATGTGCCCTCCTTTATACATATTAAGGCTACCCCTTAATGGCTACCCCATCCCTCTACTGTCCTCCTCTCTACAACCCACAGTTTGCTTCTTAGAGTCCATAGTCTCTCATGGTTCATCTTCCCCTCTGATTTGCCCCACTTCATTTTTACCTTTCTTCTCCTAATGTCCACAATAGCCAAACTATGGAAAGAGCTGAGAAGCCCTTCAAAGAACAAATAAATAAAAAAGATGTGGTCCATATATACAATGGAATATTACTCAGCCATCAGAAAGGATGAATAACCAACTTTTGCATCAACATGGATGGGACTGAAGGAGATTATGCTGAGTGAAATAAGTCAAGCAGAGAAAGTCAGTTATCATATGGTTTCACTTATTTGTGGAACATAAGGAGTATAAAACGTTAACAGGGGAAATGGCATACTTATTTTTGCAATTTTTAAAATCTAATTTTTTTTCTAAAATAAAAAGACTTATTTAAAAAATAAAATAATTTTTAAAAGAAGAGATAATAAAAAAAAAAAAACAAATGTGAATCAGTTAAATCTAGATTTGATTTATATGGAAGGTTGAGCCATCTGTCCTTATCTAGGATTATGAGGAACAAAACTTTGAGGGGAGTATCTAATGTCTACTGTATGAGGCAAAATCTCCTCAGGATGACACACAATTTTAGGAGGTATGAATCTTAAATTTCTCAAAAGTATGAGATACAGAGGGGGACTAAGTGTAGTATATGATAGCTCTTTTGCACATTTTTTTTCTCAGAATCAATGAGAACAGAATAGTATAATTTCTGAGTATAAATGTTGAAATAGTGATTATTCTCATAGAAACCTTGGTTTAATATTTCATATGGGAAAAATGCTGTTTGTCCAAGAAAGAAATGTTTATCATTTGCTGTAAGAAATAAGACCCATTTAAACTTAAGATAAAAAATAGAAGTTGGCATTTAAAATCAGATATAAACTCCTGTAGAAATTGAGAATATTTTTCTCAGGAAAAATTTATTGCAAAAAGGAGCCATTCAAAAGAATGGAATTTATTATAAATATATATTCATCACTGAATCTAAGGGACCTTCACTTCAGGTACATCAGAAGCTGGAATCCATGAGATATTTTCCATTATTGCTTTTTCTACTCTAATATTTGTTGCTTTCAGCCCAAAACCACATGTAACTTTTATGTACTCATTAATCATTTTAAAAGACTCATTTTACAATTGGCTGTTTGGTATAAGAGATCACAATCATTTCCACTGGGTGAACTTTCCTTCACTAGCTCCATTTGCTTTTTTTTACCTAACTCCAAAAACTAAATTTAATCTCATTAAAATAGTGGAGTGAAGAGAGGAGACAGAGAGAGAGAAAGAACAAAAAATATTACTACATTCCAATAGCATATATTTCAACAAAAGTTTAAGTTGGAATTAATTAAAGTTTAAATGGGAGTTACTTATCCACATTACAGGTATGTTTGGGGTCCGGATTCAGGTCCAAATTGAGATAACATTATTTTATTTTAATTAATTAATTAATTTATTGTTTCAAGTTTTAATTTAAGTTCCATTTAATTAATATATAGTGTAATATTAGTTTCAGGAGTACATTCTTTTTTTTTTCTTTTTTCATTTAAAATATATGACTACAAATTCAACTTTGTCCATTATTAGAATAGCTTCCTATTTCATCTGAAGACCTTCCTTCCTGTGATAATTCTTAAGGTTCAAGAGTCATTACACAGTCAGAAATATCTTGTAGATAAATTTCATTTACCTCTGGAAATGATAATCTCAGGATGTACTTCAGGGAATCCCCAGGTACTTCTTCCATTATGTAGTGTCAAACTCATTTCTACTTGATAGCCAGCATTCATCACCATAGACATCATAGCTTCCTTTTCAGATTTTGGCAAGAAGTCCTTAGAGGAAAACTTGGCCTCTCAAGTCTTCAATTTCATTAATTCACCCCCATGTGACAGTCAGGAGCCCTGCTGTTTCTGTCTTTTAGCATCAGCCCTTGCTTAAATCATTCCTGTGTTCTCAACATATTCTCCAAATACACAAAGGTATCTTTAGAGCAAAAAGTAGCTGCTGAGAGCTCAGTTATCAAAGTCTTCCCATTCTCTCCCATTGTTTCCACATCTACAGGATGCCTTGTCTAGGCTCACCTGCAGCCTTATTTTTACTGGCTTGTCTACTTATTCTTACCTGGAGCATTGAATTGTTACAAATTATTCAGTCTGTCCAGAAAACAGAGATTCTGTCTCTTAAATAAAGGAAAAAAATATTGTTATTGGAGCGTGCCCTACACATAAAGCATACAAACCCTAAGTAAGTATTGATGGATTATAATGATAAGCATGGGTGTGTAATCACCATACAGTCAAGAAATAGAATATTTACTGTACCGCATAATTCTCCCTTGCACCTTTCCCAGTATCTATCTACGGTAACATTCCTAGACATAACCTTTTGAGTCCTACTTATGTTCAAACTTAAGGAATATTTGAAATGAAATAATTTACATAGATATGTGAATAAATTATCCAGTGCCTATTTTGTGTGTGGCTGACTTCTTTAACATTATGTCAGTGAGAATCATCAAAGTGCTGTACAAAGAGTGTATTCATTTTTATTGTGCTGTGTTTTGTTGTATGAATACATAAAGTGTTTTATTCATTATACTGTTAGTGAATAATTGGATTGTGTTCTTTTTGGTGCTGTGAATATTCTTAAACACATCTTTACACATGGTATGACTTCCGTTCAACCATTCTGAGCTACAACCTAAGATGAGTCTTCCAGAGGAATGCCTTTCAACTGTTCAGCACTGACATTAATGCAAGGCTTAGACAGACAAATTATGTCAGTTTTCTTTTACTTATCTTTGGGGAGGATAGGCAATATGTTTTGCCTTTATTTTTAAGGACATTATTTTTGGATATAGAATTCTATGCCTCTCATATTTTTGAGATCCTTATATATTTTAACAAATGTCTAATAAGGGAAACTATACTCTCAAATAAGCTAGCAACTACTACTAAGATAAAATGATTGAGTTTTTGGTATTTCAAGCCATAGAGACTGGATAATAATAGCTAGAATTTATTTTTCGGCCTAGGACTATGTAAATAACTCTCTGTTAAAATAAACTTGTTCTTAAGTAACACTTCCAGCAGAACTTTAGAAATTAATTACATTATTATGATATGCTTTTGCAAATTAAATTATATTCACTTACATATTAGCATAAATCTTCCTTTACTTTGCATCATGCTTAGAAATATTTCAGTTGTGGTTTATATAAAAAATATTTTAAAAATTATACAAAAAATTAAAAATTCCAGGGAACATTTTCAGATCAAATTACCCAAATATTCTTTGTTGTTGTTGTCGTAAAGTTAAATTGAGAGGTGCCTGGGTGGCTAAGTTGGTTGAGTGTCCCACTCATGTTTTCAGCTCATTTCATGATCTTGAGTTTGTGGGATGTAGTCCCACATGGGGCTCTGTGCTCAGCAGGGAGTCTGCTTGAGGATTCTCTCTTTCCTCTCCTTCTGCCTTTCCTCCTGTTCATGTTCTTTCTCTCTCTATATATCTTTAAATATATATATAATCTATAGATATATGGATACATATGTATATACGTATCTATATATACATATATATCTTTAAAAATAAAGGTAAATTGAGATCTATTAAATTTCAGAAGGCTATTTTATGCAAATTAACTTTATTCTATATAATGTTCTATAAATAAATTCGTCAGATCGGAACTTTACTTTTCATACAAGCATATTAAATCCTACAGAGATAAACTGAAAGAATTATAGATCATCTATTTATAGCATACTTTTGTACTGAAATTACTACAACAAGAGAAAGGCAGAAAATAAAACTTTGTGTTAGGACTCTTGGATTCCCATTGCAAAATCTGCAAAAAGTTAAACCTAATCTTCTATTTAAACATAAACAAGGGTGCCTTGATGGCTTGGTGGGTTAAGCATCTGCCTTTGGCTCAGGTCATGGTCTCAGGGTCCTGGGATCAAGGTTGGTGTCAGGCTCCCTGCTCAGCTGGGAGTCTGCTTCTCTTTCTCCTTCTGCCCCTCTTGTGTGTGCTCACACACACACACATATGCATGCACACATGCACTCTCTCTCTGAAGTAAATAAATAAAAATGTTAACAAAAATAAAAGGCTGCACAGTAAAGGAAAAAATCAACAAGGCTAAAAGGTAGCCTACAGAAAGGGAGAAGATACTTGCAAATGATATATCTGATGAAAAGTTAGTATCCAAAATCTACAAAGAACTTCTATAACTCATAATTTAAAAATGGGCAGAAGAGCACTGGGTATTGTATGTTACTAATCAATCTTTGAACACTACATCAAAAACTAATGATGTACTGTATGTTCAAAAACTAATGATGTACTATATCAAAAACTAATGATGTACTGTATGTTGGCTAATTGAACATAATAATAAAAATTAAGTAATGAAAAAATAAAACAAAAAGAAATAAAAATGGACAGAGGAGATGAAAAGACATTTCTCCAAAGAAGACATCCAGATGGCCAACAGAAACATGAAAAGTGCTCAACATATCACTCATCATCAGAGAAATACAAATCAAAACATGAGGTATCACACCTGTCAGGATGGCTAAAATGAACAACACAAGAAACAACAGGTGTCGGTGAGAATGTGGAGAAGGGGGAAATCTTACCTTGGTATTGGCAGTGCAAAATGGTTCAGTCACTCTGGAAAATAATATGGAGTTTCCTCCAAAAGTTAAAAATAGAACTACCCTATGATCCAGCAAATGCACTATTAGGTATACCCAAAGAATACAAAAATACTAATTTGAAAGGATGCATGCGCCCTAATGTTTATAGCAGATTATCTACAATAGCCAAATTGTGAAAATAGTCCAAATGTCCATCTACTGATGAATGGATAAAGAAGTGATATATACACTACTTGGCCATCAAAAAGAATGCAACCTTGGCATTTGCAATGATATGGATGGAACTAGAGAGTATTATGCTTAGCTAAATAATTCAGGCAGAGAAAGAAAAATACCATATGATTTCACTCACATTTGGAATTTAAGAAACAAAACAAACGCGCAAAGGGGAAAGAGGGAGAGAGGGGAAAATTAAAAAACAGTCTCTTTAACTATAGAGAACAAACTGATGGCTACCAGAGGGGAGGTGAATAGGGAGATGGGTTAAATAGGTGATGGAGATTAAGGAGTGCACTTGCTATGATGGGCACCAGGTGTTGTATGTAAGTGTTGAATCACTATATTTTACACCTGAGACTAATACTACACTGTATGTTAACTAACTAGGATTTAAATAAAAACAAACAAAAAAAAAAAACCCTGATACATTCGCTCACTTTAATACAAAATGAGAAATTGTGGGTGGATTTGACCTTAGAGATGGTTGTAACACATGTGCCTACGAATTATAAATCTCTCTTTTCTTTATCCTGGCCTTCTTCTGAATGTCGCCTTCATTCAAAGGTCTGTCTAAGGTTGACTTGCCTCTACACGACTTCTAAACCAGAGAAGAATCTCATCTATAAATCTAACTAGAAAAGTGTCAAGGCACAACTTTAATGTCCTAGTTCATCACCTCCAGACCAATCACCACAATGTGAATTAAATATTATGATTTTTTCAAATTTGGCCAATGACCACTTATGAAATCAGAAACTGGCTGGCAAATGTAGACAGGATCACTTGGTTGGAGTTACCAGTTCCTCATATAATGAACATGATCCTAGCTGGCAAAAGCACTTATATTTATTACTTCTATTGGTATGTCTAAGAGTCAATATTATTCTGTTATTTCTTCCTACTTCTGTCTGCCTGAGACAAAAGTGGTGAAGTGCCACAGGTAAGTACTTTTCTTATCATCTCACTTGCTGATAACAGAAATGTGAAGGTGATAAAAGTAGAGACTGTGGGAGGGTATGGTAAAGAAGCAGTAAAGATAATACCTAGCAAAAATATGTCCAAAACTGATGCAAGGCAGCAAAGGTCTTGTGACCATCCTCAAATAACCTTTAAGAAAAATACTGCCATAGAAGTCAGTTCACCTTTACTAATGACCCACACCACGGTGTACTATTTTGGAAAGACCTTCATGGATGTATAATGGCAGAAGCTTATTGAATGGGTATAGTGGGACTGTCATTGTTGAAAGTGTTTTTCTTCAAATTTGTTTTTGATGGTGAAGAATTTCAAAACTTATTATTTTGGATTTCATATAAACTGATACAACTTTATAGAAGCTGAGATACAGTTTGCACCAGCAACTTCTATTATAAAAAGGTGCAATTCCCCATATCAAAGAGATGTGTAATAAGAAAAACTACATGGAGTGACTCATGTAACTTTGCAGGTTACTAGCACTGGATATTTATATTTAAATCTGAAAGATTTAAATTTAATTTATTCATTTAAAAATTTAAAACATTTCTACTTAAACAAATATTTAAATTAAGAAGATTTTTTTTTCTCATGGGAAGCTGTTCACTTATTCTCACTAGCTTAAAACATTAAAAAAAAAGGAAAGAGCTACAGATTCTATAAACTGATGAACAGAATGGAATAAGAATGCAATTTTACCATCCCACATTATAGTTGGGGTTTACAGAACATTATTTCAGATGTCAGAGATATCAGAATTTCCCTTGTGTATTATCATAATGTACATGGTTTTTATCACCAGTTTATAAAGTATAATTGTCATAGGTGTCAGAAATACTATATATTTATTTCTATCTAAACAAGTATATTAATAGTCTATGTTTAAGAAGCAATGAATAGGAATAAAGTTGTAAAAAATAACTAATATAGGTCCAGAGGTAAGGTATAAAATTATACACATACCTGTTAAAATGTTGTGCTCATAATAGAATCTGTAGATTACTATTCTGACCCCCGTCAGCACATTATAACTAGTATCCACCTAAAAGTTTTTAGTAGGTAAATTCATACACACACACACACACACACAGAAAATTAATGTAACTTTTAAAGTAAAGCCAAATGCAGAATTTTTAAGTATATTACTCTTATTGACAGTTTTGTATATATTAAGGACTTATATACCATCTAATTTAATCCTCATTTCAAAGGAGATTTCCTTTTTTTTTCCCCCAGAATTCAGTTTTCTCTCTTATTTCTTAAAAACAAAGTAGTTTCCCATTGTTCATGGCTAATATATAAAAAGAATTTATTTTAGCATTTTTTGTTAAGGTAAAATTGGTATATAACATTATACTTCAAATGTACAATGTTATATTTTGATATTGTATGTATGTATATAAAGTGACTATCAACATAAGTCTAGTTACCATCCATTACCATACAATTGAGCCCATTCACCCATTTCACCCACCCGTCAACCCCCTTCCCATTTGGTAACCTCCAATTTGCTCTCTGTATCTGTGAGTTTGTTTTGTTTTGTTTATTTGTATGTGTTTTATATTTCACATATAAGTGAAATTATCAGTATTTTTCTTTCTCCATTGACTTATTTCACTAACATAATACATTTAAGGTCCATTTCTATCACAAATGATAAGATTTCCTTCTTTTTTATTACTGAATAGTATTCCAGTATATGTGTTATATATAGTATTCATATATAGTATTCGTGTATATAGTATGAATATATATGTGAATATAGTATGGTTATATATACATACACACACACATATATATAAATATAGTGTGTATATATATATACCATATTTAAATATGTAATAGAAATATAATATATATAAAATATATATTACATATTAATATTATTAATATATATTATACATTAACATTACATATTAATATTAATAATATTAATTTTATATTAAATATTTAATATTAATATATAATATATGATATGTGATAATATATTTATTTGATATATATTATATTTATATTATATTATATTTCTATTATATATTTAAATATAGTCTGTGTGTGTGTCTGTGTGTGTGTGTATATATATATATATAGAGAGAGAGAGAGAGAACCTATTCATTTATAGTTACTGATGGACACTTAGATTATTCCCATAACTTAACTATTGTAAATAATGTTGCATAAACATAGGGATGCATATGTATTTTAAAATTCATGTCAGTTAAGTGGCTGACTCTTGATTTCAGCTCAAGACCATGATCTTAGGATCATGAGATTGAGCCACATGCTGGGCCCTTGCTGGGCATGGGGCATACTTGGTATTCCCTCTCTCCCTCTGTCCGTCCTCCCTATTCATGCATGTATGCATTCATGCATGCATGCACATAAATAAAAAGTAAAGAAATAAAAAACCACAACAGATTTCTGTATATTGATTTTGTGTCCAAAATCCAATTATTATTCTAACAGTTTTTTGGTGAAGTTTTTAGAGTTTCTATATATAGTAGCATTTCATCTGAAATCGTTTTACTTTTTTTTTATTTTTTTAAGATTTAGATGATTTTTGTTTCTCTTTGCTTCCTAATTGGTATGGCTGGGAATTCTAATACTGTTTTTTCTTTCTTTCTTTTTTTTTTTTTTAAGATTTTATTTATTTATTTGACATAGAGAGATCACAAGTAGGCAGAGAGGCAGGCAGAGAGAGAGGAGGAGGCAGGTTCCCTGCTGAGCAGAGAACCCGATGCAGGGCTCGATCCCAGGACCCCGAGACCATGACCTAAGCCGAAGGCAGAGGCTTAACCCACTGAGCCACCCAGGCGCCCCTCTAATACTGTTTTGAAAAAAAAGTGCAAGTATGGTTCCAAGATTGTTTGCATGTAACATCCAGTGCTGCATGCAATACATGCCCTTTTTAATATCCATCACTGGGCTATCTCAACCCCCCACCCTCCTCCCTGATAAAACCCTTAGTTTGTTTCTCAGAGTCCATAGTCTGTCATGGTTTGTCTTCCCCTCTGATTCTCCCCCATCTTCATTTTTCCCTTCTCCAATATCCTCCATGCTATTCCTTATGTTCCACTACATCAAAAACTAATGACATACTGTATGGTGACTAACATAACATAATAAAAAAATAAATTAAAAAAAAAAACCCTGCAAGTATGGACATTCTTGTCTTACACTAATCTTAGAGGAAAACCTTTCAGCATTTCCCTTTGAGTACTATGTTAGCTGTGGGTTTGCTATATATGGCCTTTGTTATATTAACGTATATTTTCCCTATACCCAGTTTCTTGGGAATTTTTATCATAAATGGATGCTGAATTCTGTCATACATTTTTTCTTCATCCATTGAGATAAGCATGTGATTTTTCTCCTTTGTTTTGTTAGTGCAGTGTATCATATTGATTGATTTATGGATATTAAGACATCCTTGTATCCTTAGAATAAATCCCACTTGATCATGATGTATAATATTTTTCATGTATTTTTAAATTAAGTTTAGCAATGTTTTGTTCCAGATTTTTGCATCTAAATTCATCAGGGATATTGACCTCTAATTTTTTTTTTTTTTTTGGAATGTCCTTTTCTGGTTTTGGTTTGAGGTTAATGCTAGCCTAAAAAAATTAGTACTGAAGTGTCCCCTCTTCTTCAGTGTTTTGGGAAAGCTTGAGGATAGGTGTTAGTCATCTTTTATGTTTGGTAGAGTTCACCAGTGAAGCTGTTTGGTCCTCAGTTTTTGTTTGTTGGGAGGTTTTTGATTACCATCTCAATCTCCTTGCTAGTATTCAGTCTAGTCAGTTTTTTCTACTTCTTCATAATTCAGTCATGGAAGATTATGTATTTCTAGAAATGTATACATTTCTTCTAAGTCATCTAGTTTGTTGGCATATAATTATTTTGAGAAGTTTCTTATGATTCTGTGTATTTCTGTGGTATCAGTTGTAAGTTCACCTCTTTGTTTCTAATTTTATCTGAGTCCTCTTTTTTTCTTTTCTGAGTCTGGTTAGAGGTTTGTGAATTTTGTTAAATTTTTAAAGAATGAATCCTTAATTTCAGTAATCTTTGCAATGTGTTTCTAGTCTCTATTTCATTTGTTTTCACTCTGACCTTTATTATTTCCTTCCTTCTACAAACTTTGGACACTTTTACCCATTGTTGTGGTGGAATTGCACAGCTACGTTTCAGGTCTTTTTCAGAGGGAATTATTCTCTATGTAGCTATAGATTTGTTGTGTTTGTGGGAGGAGGTACGTTCAAAATCCTTCTGTGTCATATCTTGTACACCCCCTTCAGAGGATTTGCATTTTAATCCTCAATTCTGAAAACAAGAAGTGGTAGTTCAGTTAGACTAAGCAATTTTCCCAATAAAAAGCAAAAACAGGGGTGCCTGGGTGGCTCAGTGGGTTGGGCCTCAGCCTTCTGCTCGGGTCGTGATCTCAGGGTCCTGGGATCAAGCCCGGTATCGGGCTCTCTGCTCAGCAGGGAGCCTGCTTCCTCCCCCCACTCTCTCTGTGCCTGCCTCTCTGCCTACTTGTGACCTCTGTCTGTCAAATAAATGAATGGGATCTTTAAAAAAAAAAAAAAAAACTATTTAGTGCCCAGTTCTGAATCTAAGTTTTTTCCAAGAGCAAAGTTGATTTTTTTTTTCTATTTGCCACTCTTAAATTTAATAACACATCATTTCAATAGTATAATACAATGAAATAGTTAATAAAGTTCTGAGACAGTGTGGCAAATACACTATCCAGAGTAAAGGAGACTTAGCTTAAATTTTGCTTCTATGCCAGCAGATAAGAAGATTAATAAGAAGTCACCAAATCTACACAGTACAAAATTTGTTCCCTAAATAATTATCTATGTGCAATATACCCACAGGCATTCAATATATTTCTTTTTTTTTCATTTTATTTCTCCTCAGTGTTCCAAAATTCATTGTTTATGCACCACACCCAGAGCTCCATATAATACATGCCATCCATAATACCCATCACCAGCCTCACCCAACACACCACCTTCCTCCACTCCAAAACCCTCAGTTTGTTTTTCAGAGTCCACAGTCTCTCATGGATTATCTGCCTCTCCGATTTCCCCTAACTCCTTTCTCTCCTCCTTTTCCCAATGACTTCCGTGTTATTCCTTATGCTCCACAAGTAAGTGAAACCATATGATACTTGACACTCTTTGCTTGACTTATTTCACTCAGCATAATCTCTTCCACTTCCATCCATGTTGATACAAAAGTTGGATATTCATCCTTTCTGATGATGGCATAATACTCCTTGTACATACGGACCATATCTTCTTTATCCATTTGTCTGCTGAAGGGCATCTTGGTTCTTTCCACAGTTTGGTGACTGTGGTCATTACTGCTATGAACATTGGGGTACAGATGGACCTTCTTTTCATTACATCTGTATCTTTGGGGTAAACACCCAGTAGTGGGGGAAAAAAAAAAAGGAAAGGTAGTCAGGGTCATAGGGAAGCTGTATTTTTAATTTCTTAAGGAAACTCCACACTCCACCAACAGTGTAAGAGGGTTCCCCTTTCTCCACATCCTCTCCAACACACGTTGTTTACTGTCTTGTTCATTTTGGCCATGGTGACTGGTGGAAGGTGGTATCTCATTGTGATTTTGATTTGAATCTCCCTGATTGCTAATGATGATGAACATTTTACATGTGTCTGTTAGTCATTTGTATGTATTCTTTAGAGAAGTGTCTGCTCATGTCTTCTGCCCATTTTTTGACACAATTGTCTCTTTTGTGTGTGTTGAGTTTGAGGAGTTCTTTATAGATCTTTGATATCAGCCCTTTTCTTGTGGTGTCATTTGCAAATGTGTTCTCCCATTCCATGGGTTGCCTCTTTGTTTTGTTGACTGTTTCCTTTGCTGTGAAGAAGCTTTTGATCTTGGTGAAGTCCCAAAAGTTCATTTTTGCTTTTGTTTCCTTTGCCTTTGGAGACATATCTTGAAAGAAGTTGCTGTGGCTGATGTCGAAGAGGTGACAGCCTATGTTCCCCTCTAGGATTTTGATCAATTCCTGCCTCACATTGAGGTCTTTTATTCATTTCGAGTTTATCTTTGGGTATGGTGTAAGAGAATGGTCAAGTTTCATTCTTCTACACGTAGCTATCCAATTATCTCAGCACCATTTATTGAAGAGACTGTCTTTTTTCCACTGTACATTTTTTCCTGCTTTGTCGAAGATTAGTTGACCATAGAGTTGTGGATCTATATCTGGGCTCTCTATTCTGTTCCACTGGTCTATGTGTCTGTTTTTGTGCCAGTACCATGCTGTCTCAGCGATCACAGCTTTGTAGTAAAGCTTGAAATCAGAGAATGTGATGCCTCCAGCTTTGTTTTTCTTTTCAACATTTCCTTAGCAATTCAGAGTCTTTTCTGGTTCTATATAAATTTTAGGATTGTTTGTTCCAGCTCTTTGAAAAATGCCAGTGGAATTTGGATCAGGATGGCATTGAAAGTGCAGATTGCTCTAGGAAGTATAGACATTTTAACAATGTTTATTATTCTGATCCATGAGCATGGAATGGTCTTCCATCTTTTTGTGACTTCTTCAATTTCTTTCATGAGTGTTCTGTAATTCCTTGAGTACAGATCCTTTACCTCTTTGGTTAGGTTTATTCCCAGGTATCTTATCATTCTTGGTGCTATAGTAAATGGAATCAATTCTCTAATTTCCCTTTCTATACTTTTATTGTTAGTGTATAAGAAAACAACTGATTTCTGTACATTGACTTTCTATCCTGCCACATTACTGAATTGCTGTATGAGTTCTAGTAGTTTGGGGCAGGAATATTTTGGGTTTTCAATATAAAGTACCATGTCATCAGCGACGAAAGAGAGTTTGACTTCTTCATTGCCAATTAGAATACCTTTTATTTCTTTTTGTTGTCTGATTGCTGTTGCTAGGACTTCTAGTACTGTGTTTAATAACAGTGGTGAGAGTGGACATCCTTATCACATTCCTGATCTCAAATGGAAGGCTGTCAGCTTTTTCCCATTGAGGATTATATTTGTTGTGGGTTTTTCACAGATAGGTTTTTTGAAGTTGAGGAATGTTCCCTCTATCCCTATACTTTGAAGGATTTTAATCAGGAATGGATGCTGTATCTTGTCAAATGCTTTGTCTGCATCAATTGAGAGGACCATGTGGTTCTTCTCTCTTCTCTTACTGATTTATTCTATTACATTGATTTATTTGTGAATGTTGAACAACCGTTGTATCCCATGGATAAATCCCACCTGGTCATGGTGGATGATCTTTTTAATGTACTGTTGGATCCTATTAGCTAAGATCTTGTTGAGAATCTTGGCATCCATATTCATCAGGGATATTGGTCTGAAATTCTCCTTTTTGGTAGGGTCTTTGCCTGGCTTGGGGATCAGAGTAATGCTGGCCTCATAAAAAGAGTCTAGAGGTTTTCCTTCTGTTTCTGTTCTTTGAAACAGCTTCAGGAGGATAGGTATTATTTCTTCTTTGAATGTTTGATAGAATTCTCCAGGGAATCCTTTAGGTCCTGGGCTCTAATTTTTTTGTGAGGTTTTTGTGTTTTGGGGAGAATTTTTTGGAGGTTTTTTGGGAGGTTTTTTTTCGGGGGGGCAGGTTTTTGTTCACTGCTTCACTCTC